>NC_066565.1:3350688-3495688 GCF_024679095.1 Eriocheir sinensis
AGTGATGACGGCGGTGGTGGAGTTGGCAACGATGACCGAATGGATGACGATGGTGATGACGATGACGGGGGGTGTTGGTGATGACTAGGTGGTGATGGTGGTGGTAGTGGTGATAGGTGGTGCAGCGTCAACCCCACCAGGAACCCCGCGATGACCGAGCTGGCAACAGTGATGACTTGTCTCGCTCTCTCTCTCCCCCTCTTCATCCTCCTGTAAGTGCGTCCGTGCGTGCGTGTGTGTTAGTATGGGTGGTAGGTGCTCTCTCTCTCTCTCTCTCTCTCTCTCTCTCTCTCTCTCTCTCTCTCTCTCTCTCTCTCTCGTATTTAATTTTTGAGAGAGAGCTAGAGAGAGAGAGAGAGAAGAAGAGAAGAGAGAGAGGAAAAGGAAAAAAGGAAAACGCAAGGAGGAAGAGAGAGAGAGAGAGAGAGAAAGAAAAAGTGGAAAAAAGGAAGGAAAAACGAAAGGAGAGAGAGAGAGAGAGAGAGAGAGAGAGAGAGAGAGAGAGAGAGAGAGAGAGAGAGAGAGAGAGAGCGCTTACTCGTGTGTGGAGGGAAGGAATGCCAAAGGAAGACTGAGGATGGAGGTAAAATTCTCTCCATTCCTCCCTCCTCCTTTCTCCTTCCCTCCATCCCTCCTCCCTCCCTCCATCTTCCCTCTCCCTCCTCTTTCCTCATCTCCTTCCTATTTATCTTCTCTTCCCTCCTTCTCTCCTCTTCCTTCTCTCCTTCTCTCTTTCTTCTCCTCTCCTTCCCTTCCTTCTCTCCTTTCTTTCCCTCTCCCCTTTTCTTTCCTCCATATGATGTCTCTCTCCTTCCTTAATTTTCTCTCTCCTTCCTTTCCTTCGATCATTCCTTCCTTTCTTTCTATCTTTCTTTCTTTCTTTCTTTCTTTCTCTCTCTCTCTCTCTCTCTCTCTCTCTCTCTCTCTCTCTCTCTCTCTCTCTCTCTCTCTCTCTCTCTCTCTCTCTCTCTCTCTCTCTCTCTCTCTCTCATAATAGGAAGATGAGACATTAGCATTCAACACACACACACACACACACACACACTGAAATTTACTGTGGGACTCAATCTTAATTATTATGCAATCTTTCTTTTCTTTCTTTCTTTCTTTCTTTTTTTTCTTTTTTCTGTCTATCTCTCTATCATTATTTTATCTTTCTTTCTTTCTGTTTCTTGCTTAAAAATACATAAATGACACACACACACACACACACACACACACACACACACACACACACACACATTGCAGCCACCTGTCCTTGTGTGTGCGTATGTGTGTGTGTGTGTGTGTGTGTGTGTGTATCTAATCTCATCTTGTTTGTTTTCTTATTTTTCTTATGTATTTTTTTTCTTTGTTTTCTTATTTTCTTATCTTTTTATCTCCCTTCTCTCTCTCTCTCTCTCTCTCTCTCTCTCTCTCTCTCTCTCTCTCTCTCTCTCTCTCTCTCTCTCTCTCTCTCTCTCTCTCTCTCTCTCCTTCATCTCATTCTCTCCCTTTCCTTCTCTTCTCTTTTCCTCCCTCTCACCTTTCCTTCTTTCCTTCTTCTTCTCTATCTCCTTTCTTTCCTCTCTCTCCTCCCTTGATCCTCTCTCTCCTTTTCTTCTCTCCTCTTTTCTCTTTTCTTCTCTTCCCTTCTTCCCTCTTCTTCTCCTTTTTCTGTCTTTCTTTTATATCTTTCTCTCCTTTCGTTATTTCTTTCTTGCTTAATTCTTTCATTCCTTAATTCCTCCTTCTTTCCCTTTCTCTCCTCTCCTTCCTTTCCTTCTTTCCTTTCTCTGTCTTTCCCTTCCCTCCCTTCTTTCCCTCCATCCTTCGATCACTTCTGCTTCTCCTTCCTTTCCTTCTTTCCTTTCCCTTCCCTCCCTTCTTTCCCTTCATCCTTCGATCACTTCTTCTTCTCCTTCCTTTCCTTCTTTCCTTTCCCTTCCCTCCCTTCTTTCCCTTCATCCTTCGATCACTTCTTCTTCTCCTTCCTTTCCTTCTTTCCTTTCTCTTATACTAATAATAATAATAATAATAATAATAATAATAATAATAATAAAAATAATGGGCGTGTAAGTGATCTCGTATGTAAATGTTTGTGGCTGTCCAGCGTCAAACGTTTTTATTGTGGGAAAACCAACAACCTTTTCATGTGGGAGTTTATTTATTGTCTTCGGGAACCCAATTATTGTTAAGGAATTTGTTTAAAAAGTGAAATACAGCCGCATCTTTTACCGTCGAGGTCCTTGCCAGGTAGATTCCGCGGCTGCCGTGTGCACGATAATTACCTTTCGGCGACCCCGCGGCACGGCGTTAAGGGGGAACTGCTATAGACGGGGAGGTTTTAATTATGGCCGTCATTTAAACAAATAAAAAAAAGTGTGAACGATCAGACGTAACAAACTCATTCATGGTAGAAATGCTTCGTATGAGGAGAAATAACGTGGATAGCTTTATTGTTCAAAGTGACGTTAACCGAGTATATGCCTACTATGAAGCAGCTTTAGTATGTATATCCGTGCTATCAACACTTGGCGCCCATTTTACAAACTCTTCCTTCCTTCCTCTGGCGACAGTGTTCTCACGGAGTAGTCGCCGGCTTGACACAAACATTCCAGCGATACCCTGCATGTATGATTCTGCGTAGACACGTACATTTGGTATAAGCCTGGTGGTTGTGTGTGTAGTGGTGTGCTGTGATCGGACCCCTCCCTTGTTGTGCTTTCCTTCCTACCATTGTATCTTTTTAGTTTCATGGTGCTCCCTACACATGTATTAATAGTTGTATAATCACACTCTGTCCTGCCTGGGGGTTGGGATGGCATGTTCCTCACTTCTCCCTTGTTGTTTACCTGCAACAATAAACTATCAATCAATCAGTCCGCCGCAAGACTTCCTGGCGAGGCCCGCCAATGTTATGAACTTCGCTGCCAAGGTGTGGGAAATTTTCCGAGATCTTAATTAGTGTCCTCGCCATCACGCATGAACGTGTACAGACTACTGTTTCATCCATCAAGCCTCCAAACACCTGCACCTTGGTCTTGGCTCAAGACTTTATGTATGTCCCAAGGGCTTCGCCTCCTCGTGCAGTAAGTACAGTACGCGCGCCTCAATTATAAGATTCACCACCAAAACCTCCGCCATGACGTGCTGCTGCATCATCGGCAAAAACAAGGTCAGTGACCCTGATATTGCCAATGAATGCTCCACAATGACTCCGGTCCACAACTCTGCCCAGTATACACGGTCCATACAAGTGTTGGAAAGCGATGGGGCAAGGACGTGTACACAGCCCTACCACACTCCTGCCGCACTCACGGGGAAGGAGCCGGAAAAGCGTCCCCCCCGCCCTCACTGCACCTGTCTCAGGCCAACGTCAGCAGACCAATAACCTTTACAGGAATCCCACGGAGTCGCAGGAGATCCCAGAGTGCCTCGCGATGCACTGAGCCAAACGCCTGCTGATCGACACACGTAAGGCTGCAAACATCGGCTCGTCTGTTTCCAATCCATTTATCTTCACTTCATTACCCATCACTCCCGGGCCGGCGCGTGGACAAGGGGGAGGCTATCAGGAATTAGTTGAGCAAATTAATTATACTTATTGATTCACTTAATTACTCTCCATTTACTTTCTTCTTATTTAATTGTTGCTGCTTCCGTTGATCCTTCCATCTGATCACTTTAAGGCATATATGTTAAGGTTACCAGACACCGCACACGTACTCTTTATTTTTTCAGTTTTCTCAGCTTATTATAGATTATCCTTCATAAATATTCCCTTTCCCAATGAGAGAGAGAGAGAGAGAGAGGTATTAATAGTCCTTTCAGCATCCTAGAGAGAGAGAGAGGTATTAAAAGTCCTTTCAGCATCCTAGAGAGAGAGAGAGAGGTATTAAAGTCCTTTCAGCATCCTAGAGAGAGAGAGAGGGGTATTAAAGTCCTTTCAGCATCGTAGAGAGAGAGAGAGGGGGGGTATTAAAAGTCCTTTCAGCATCCTAGAGAGAGAGAGAGAGAGAGAGAGAGAGAGGTATTAAAAGTCCTTTCAGCCTCCTAGAGAGAGAGAGAGAGAGAGAGAGAGAGAGAGGTATTAATAGTCCTTTCAGCATCCTAGAGAGAGAGAGAGGTATTAAAAGTCCTTTCAGCATCCTAGAGAGAGAGAGAGAGGGGTATTAAAAGTCCTTTCAGCATCGTAGAGAGAGAGAGGGGTATTAAAGTCCTTTCAGCATCCTAGAGAGAGAGAGGGTATTAAAGTCCTTTCAGCATCCTAGAGAGAGAGAGAGGGGTATTAAAAGACCTTTCAGCATCGTAGAGAGAGAGAGAGAGAGGTATTAAAAGTCCTTTCAGCATCCCAGAGAGAGAGAGAGGTATTAAAGTCCTTTCAGCATCCTAGAGAGAGAGAGAGAGGTATTAAAGTCCTTTCAGCATCGTAGAGAGAGAGAGAGAGGTATTAAAAGTCCTTTCAGCATCCTAGAGAGAGAGAGAGAGGGGTATTAAAAGTCCTTTCAGCATCCTAGAGAGAGAGAGAGAGGGGTATTAAAAGTCCTTTCAGCATCCTAGAGAGAGAGAGAGAGGGGTATTAAAAGTCCTTTCAGCATCCTAGAGAGAGAGAGAGAGGTATTAAAGTCCTTTCAGCATCCTAGAGAGAGAGAGAGAGGTTAAAGTCCTTTCAGCATCCTAGAGAGAGAGAGAGAGGTATTAAAGTCCTTTCAGCATCCTAGAGAGAGAGAGAGAGGGGTATTAAAAGTCCTTTCAGCATCCTAGAGAGAGAGAGAGATTATTAAAGTCCTTTCAGCATCCTAGAGAGAGAGAGAGGGTATAAAAGTGCATTCAGCCTCCTAGAGAGAGAGAGAGTGTTGGATTATATGTCCTTTCAGCACGATAGAGAGAGAGAGAGAGGTATTAAAAGTCCTTTCAGCATCCTAGAGAGAGAGAGAGAGGTATTAAAAGTCCTTTCAGCATCCTAGAGAGAGAGAGAGAGAGGTATTAAAAGTCCTTTCAGCATCCTAGAGAGAGAGAGAGAGGGGTATTAAAAGTCCTTTCAGCATCCTAGAGAGAGAGAGAGAGGGGTATTAAAAGTCCTTTCAGCATCCTAGAGAGAGAGAGCGAGGTATTAAAAGTCCTTTCAGCATCCTAGAGAGAGAGAGAGAGGTATTAAAAGTCCTTTCAGCATCCTAGAGAGAGAGAGAGAGGGGTATTAAAAGTCCTTTCAGCATCCTAGAGAGAGAGAGAGAGAGAGGTATTAAAAGTCCTTTCAGCATCCTAGAGAGAGAGAGCGAGGTATTAAAAGTCCTTTCAGCATCCCAGAGAGAGAGAGAGGTATTAAAGTCCTTTCAGCTTCCGAGAGAGAGAGAGAGGTATTAAAAGTCCTTTCAGCCTCCTAGAGAGAGAGAGAGAGAGAGGTATTAAAAGTCCTTTCAGCATCCCAGAGAGAGAGAGAGAGATATTAAAAGTCCTTTCAGCATCCTAGAGAGAGAGAGAGATAGGGGGGGGGTATTAAAAGTCCTTTCAGCATCCTAGACACCATACGGCATATATTTATATTATTTATCTATGTGTTATATTTTTCATTATTCATTTTTATATATTTCTATTTTTTTTCATTTTATTGCAGTCTCCCCTTTATTTCAGGCCACCCCTTGCCCACTTTCTCTTGCCGGTGTGTCTTGGTCCGGGTCTTGGTCTGGGAGTCCCAAAATTCGGTTCAGCTTATTGAAAACACACGCCGCACCGTACACCCATCATATACATTTTATTTGGCCACCATTTAATATTTATACCAGTCTGTTACAGCATTTTCTTTCTTAAATATATTCCTGCGGCGACAGTTTCTCAGGCACACGGCCGCACACCACACCATGATTGATTGATAGTTTATTGTTGCAGGTACACCTAATCCTATCACATACATTCTCTTTGCTCTCCATTTATCATATTCTATTTATTTATTATATTACCCAGTTAATTACAGCTTTTCCCCCCTTAAATACATCCCTGGGGGCGACATTCTCCCAGGGCGACAGTTTCTCAGGCATACCACACACCATAATCCTATCACATACATTCTCTTTGCTCTCCATTTATCATATTCTATTTATTTATTATATTACTCAGTTAATTACAGCTTTCCCCCCCTTAAATACATCCCTGGGGGCGACATTCTCCCAGGGCGCACACACCATATAATCCTATCACATACATTCTCTTTGCTCTCCATTTATCATATACTATTTATTTATCATATTACTCAGTTAATTGCAGCTTTTTCCCCCTTAAATACATCCCTGGGGGCGACATTCTCCCAGGGCGGGGTACGACAATATCCCCGGTCACATACATTCTCTTTGCTCCCCATTTATCATATGCTATTTATTTATCATATTACCCAGTTAATTACAGCTTTTCCCCCTTAAATACATCCCTGGGGGCGACATTCTCCCAGGGCGGGGTACGACTATTCCCGGTTACATACATTCTATTTGCTCTACATTTATCATATGTTATTTATTTATTATATTACCCAGTTAATTGCAGCTTTTTCCCCCTTAAATACATCCCTGGGGGCGACATTCTCCCAGGGCGGGGTACGACAATATCCCCGGTCACATACATTCTCTTTGCTCCCCATTTATCATATACTATTTATTTATCATATTACCCAGTTAATTGCAGCTTTTTCCCCCTTAAATACATCCCTGGGGGCGACATTCTCCCAGGGCGGGGTACGACAATATCCCCGGCCCCGTACGACACCCAGGGGCACCGAGACCCAGGCCAGGACCAAGTGTGTACATTCACCAGCGAGGCCAGGCAAGCGGAGGCCCCTAGCGCCCCTTTTCCGGCCCTTTCTGACCTTGTTTCCCACGCAGCCTTGAGGACGCGCCCTTGATGGTGAGCACAGGGGTCAAAGGTCAAAGGGGGGAGGACAGGGAGTGGTGTGATGGGGGTCAGGAAGGCGGGCGGGGAGGGAGAGGAGCGGGGCAGGTCTCCGTGGGTCACCTGCCAAAGCCTTAATTAGTGGTGCCCGAGGTGTGTTTTGGGCCCCCAGGTGTGCCCGGGTGCCAGGCCTGCCCCGGGGGTGGTGCTGGGCGCGGGGTCACCTGTGGGCGGCGTGGGCGAAGGGGAAGTAGGAGAGAAGGAAGGGAGGGAGGATAGGGAGAAGGGAGAGGTGAAGGGAAGGAGGGGAAGAAGAGGAAAGGGAGGGGTGATAGGAAGAAGGGAAAGAAGAAGGAAGGAAGGGGAAGTAGGCAATAAGGAAGGGAGTGAGGATGGGGAGAAGGGAAAGAAGGTATGGAGGGGTGATAGGAAGAAGGAAGGAAGGGAGGGGGGATGGGGAGAAGGGAAGGAAGGGAGAGGTGATGGGAAGGAGGGGAAAAAGAGGGAAGGGAAGGGTGATAGGAAGAAGGGAAAGAAAAAAGGAAGGGAGGGAAAGAATGGAGGAGGGATGATGAAAAGAAGGGAAAGGAGAAAAGGGAAGAGAGAGGGAGGGAAGGAAGGGGAGAAAGAAGAAGAGGGAAGGGAGAAGTGATGGGAAAAAAGGAAGGAAGGGAGGGAAAGAAGAAGGAAGGATGTGGTGATAGGAAGAAGAGAAGGAAGGGAGGGAAAGGAGAGGGAACGAATGGAGGAGAAAAGGAAGAGAGGGAAGGAATGGAAGGGGAGAGGAAAAGTCTGTGGGGGTCTGGATATCAAGGGGAGTGGCATGTGGGGAGTGGTATGTGGCTTCCCAGGGAGTGTCCGGAGGCTGGGGTGCGCCGAGCCTGTGTCTTGGGGGCAGGGGAAGGGAAATAAAAGAAAGAAAACCAATTATAGCCTGCCAGATGCCGCTCCTGTATAAAGTAGACTGAGTGGCCAGGAGAGGTGTCTTGGGGCTCCCCTCCTGAAAGAGTTCAAGTTGTAGGCAGGAGGAAATACAGACAGAGGAAGGCTGTTCATGAGGTTTCAGGCCCGGTCCACCGCCGTAGCAGCGTTCCAGTGTCGCTAACATTATAACTAATATTAGCACCTACAGCGCAGAAGACTCACTTGTTCACTAAATCCTACAACTTCACAAACATGAGGATTGAACTTAAGATCATTCCCTATGTTCTAGTCTTCTTATGTTCAATCGCCGTAGGATTCAGCGCTTTTTTGAAGATTCCCAGACTACCACTGTTCTTAACATCCCCGGGTAACTCATTATAGAGCCACCGGGCACTCTTCTCAAATGCCCTGAAACCCAGTGAGACGGATGAAAGAATGATGCTGGTTGACTTTTTGTATAAGGGATTTGGATGGCATAGGGATGATCAAGAGTAGAAAGTAGTGTACAGTGTGGCTGTGGGAAGGGGGAGTCTTGCAGTTTGCATTAAAATATAGAGTCAACATTACAGCAAAATTTAAAGGGTAGAAGGAAATCAGTGAGAGAGGGAGTTGATGGGTCAAAAAAGCCTTTGACTCTACCTGAAAGGAGTCTTCACACACATGAGATGCCTACTCTGTGCAAGGGCATCTATACAACAAAGTGAGGTCATTCTGTGCTGATTTATACCATAAGTTGCTGGCTATCATGTGCTTGAAGATACCCTAAACTTAACCTAACAAAACCCCAAACAGTTACTATAGGTCTTGACTCAGAAAATTCATATATGCTTCCTTACTAATGAGACTTTCTATACAACAAAGTGAGGTCATTCTTTGTTGATTTATACCATAAGTTGCTGGCTATCATGTGTTTGAAGATACCCTAAACTTAACCTAACCTATCCTAACAAAACCCTAAACAGTTACTATAGGTCTTGACTCAGAAAATTCATATATGCTTCCTTATTAATGAGACTTTCTATACAACAAAGTGAGGTCATTCTTTGCTGATTTATACCATAAGTTGCTGGCTATCATGTGTTTGAAGATACCCTAAACTTAACCTAACAAAACCCCAAACAGTTACTATAGGTCTTGACTCAGAAAATTCATATATTCTTCCTTACTAATGAGACTTTCTATACAACAAAGTGAGGTCATTCTTTGCTGATTTATACCATAAGTTGCTGGCTATCATGTGTTTGAAGATACCCTAAACTTAACCTAACCTATCCTAACAAAACCCCAAACAGTTACTATAGGTACTATGAGGTCATTCTTTGTTGATTTATACCATAAGTTGCTGGCTATCATGTGTTTGAAGATACCCTAAACTTAACCTAACCTAACAAAACCCCAAACAGTTACTATACGTCTTGACTCAGAAAATTCATATATTCTTCCATACTAATGAGTCTTTCTATACAACAAAGTGAGGTCATTCTTTGTTGATTTATACCATAAGTTGCTGGCTATCACGTCTTTGAAGATACCCTAAACTTAACCTAACAAAACCCCAAACAGTTACTATAGGTCTTGACTCGGAAAATTCATATATTCTTCTGTTGGGGTTTTGTTAGGTTAGGTTAGGTTAAGTTACTAATGAGACTCTATACAACAAAGTGAGGTCATTCTTTGTTGATTTATACCATAAGTTGCTGGCTATCATGTGTTTGAAGATACCCTAAACTTAACCTAACCTATCCTTACAAAACCCCAAACAGTTACTATAGGTCTTGACTCAGAAAATTCATTAATGCTTCCTTACTAATGAAACTTTGTATACAACAAAGTGAGGTCATTCTTTGTCGATTTATACCATAAGTTGCTGGCTATCATGTGTTTGAAGATACCCTAAACTTAACCTAACTTATCCTAACAAAACCCCAAACAGTTACTATAGGTCTTGACTCAGAAAATTCATTAATGCTTCCTTACTAATGAGACTTTCTATACAACAAAGTGAGGTCATTCTTTGTTGATTTATACCATAAGTTGCTGGCTATCATGTGTTTGAAGATACCCTAAACTTAACCTAACCTATCCTAACAAAACCTCAAACAGTCACTATAGGTCTTGACTCAGAAAATTCATATATTCTTCCTTACTAATAAGACTTTTTATACAACAAAGTGAGGTCATTCTTTGTTGATTTATACCATAAGTTGCTGGCTATCATGTGTTTGAAGATACCCTAAACTTAACCTAACCTATCCTAACAAAACCCCAAACAGTCACTATAAGTCTTGACTCAGAAAATTCATATATTCTTCCTTACTAATAAGACTTTTTATACAACAAAGTGAGGTCATTCTTTGTTGATTTATACCATTAGTTGTTGGCTATCATGTGTTTGAAAATACCCTAAACTTAACCTAACAAAACCCCAAACAGTTACTATAGGTCTTGACTTGGAAAATTCATATATTCTTCCTTACTAATGAGACTTTCTATACAACAAAATGAGGTCATTCTGTGCTGATTTATACCATAAGTTGCTGGCTATCACATCTTTGAAGATACCCTAAACTTAACCTAACAAAACCCCAAACAGTTACTATAGGTCTTGACTCGGAAAATTCATATATTCATCCTTACTAATGAGACTTTCTATACAACAAAGTGAGGTCATTCTTTGTTGATTTATACCATAAGTTGCTGGCTATCATGTGTTTGAAGATACCCTAAACTTAACCTAACCTATCCTAACAAAACCCCAAACAGTTACTATAGGTCTTGACTCGGAAAATTCATATATTCTTCCTTACTAATGAGACTTTCTATACAACAAAGTGAGGTCATTCTTTGTTGATTTATACCATAAGTTGCTGGCTATCATGTGTTTGAAGATACCCTAAACTTAACCTAACCTAACAAAACCCCAAACAGTTACTATAGGTCTTGACTCAGAAAATTCATATATTCTTCCTTACTAATGAGACTTTCTATACAACAAAGTGAGGTCATTCTTTGTTGATTTATACCATAAGTTGCTGGCTATCATGTGTTTGAAGATACCCTAAACTTAACCTAACCTATCCTAACAAAACCCCAAACAGTTACTATAGGTCTTGACTCAGAAAATTCATTAATGCTTCCTTACTAATGAAACTTTCTATACAACAAAGTGAGGCCATTCTTTGTTGATTTATACCATAAGTCGCTGGCTATCATGTGTTTGAAGATACCCTAAACTTAACCTAACCTATCCTAACAAAACCCCAAACAGTTACTATAGGTCTTGACTCAGAAAATTCATATATTCTTCCTTACTAATGAGACTTTCTTTACAACAAAGTGAGGTCATTCTTTGTTGATTTATACCATAAGTTGCTGACTATCATGTGTTTGAAGATACCCTAAACTTAACCTAACCTAACAAAACCCCAAACAGTTGCTTCAGGTCTTAACTCAGAAAATTCGTATATGCTTCCTTACTAGTTACTTTTTATACAACAACATGAGTTCATTCTTTGTTGATTTATACCATACGTTGCTGACTATCATGTGTTTGAAGATGCCCTAAACTTAACCTAACCTAACAAAACCCCAAACAGTTACTACAGGTCTTGACTTAGAAAATTCATACATGCTTCCTTACTAATGAGACTTTCTATACAACAATGTGAGGTCATTCTTTGCTGATTTATACCATAAGTTGCTGGCTATCATGTGTTTGAAGATATCCTAAACTTAACCTAACCTATCCTAACAAAACCCCAAACAGTTACTATAGGTCTTGACTCAGAAAATTCATATATTCTTCCTTACTAATAAGACTTTCTATACAACAAAGTGAGGCCATTCTTTGTTGATTTATACCATAAATTGCTGGCTATCATGTGTTTGAAGATACCCTAAACTTAACCTAACCTATCCTAACAAAACCCTAAACGGTTACTATAGGTCTTGACTCAGAAAATTCATATATTCTTCCTTACTAATGAGACTTTCTATACAACAAAGTGAGGTCATTCTTTGCTGATTTATACCATAAGTTGCTGGCTATCATGTGTTTGAAGATACCCTAAACTTAACCTAACCTATCCTAACAAAGCCCCAAACAGTTACTATAGGTCTTTACTCAGAAAATTCATACATGCTTCCTTACTAATGAGACTTTCTATACAACAATGTGAGGTCATTCTTTGCTGATTTGTACCATAAGTTGCTGGCTATCATGTCTTTGAAGATACCCTAAACTTAACCTAACCTATCCTAACAAAACCCCAATCAGTTACTATAGGTCTTGACTCAGAAAATTCATATATTCTTCCTTACTAATAAGACTTTCTATACAACAAAGTGAGGTCATTCTTTGTTGATTTATACCATAAGTCGCTGGCTATCATGTTTGAAGATACCCTAAACTTAACCTAACCTATCCTAACAAAACCCCAAACAGTTACTATAGGTCTTGACTCAGAAAATTCATATATTCTTCCTTACTAATGAGACTTTCTATACAACAAAGTGAGGTCATTCTTTGTTGATTTATACCATAAGTCGCTGGCTATCGTGTTTGAAGATACCCTAAACTTAACCTAACCTAACAGAACCACAAAAAGTTATCGTATGGCTCAACTCAGAAAACCCATCTATGTTTCCTTACTAAATTGTACTAAAATTGGGCAAAACTGGTCCAGGAGCCACAAACCCTCCAAGCTAACATTGACTCCACACTCCAGCCTTCCCTCCCTCCTTCCTTTCCTCCCTCTCTCCTTTCCTCCCTCCTTCCTTTCCTCCCTTTCTCCTTTCCTCCCTCTCTCCTTTCCTCCCTCCTTCCTTTCCTCCCTCTCTCCTTTCCTCCCTCCCTCCTTCTTTCCCTCCCTCCTTCCTTTCCTCCCTCCTTCCTTTCCTCCCTCCTTCCTTCCCTCCCTCCTTCCTTCCCTCCCTCTCTCCTTTCCTCTCTCCTTCCTTTCCTCCCTCCCTCCTTTCCTCCCTCCCTCCTTCCCTCCCTCCCTCTCTCTCGCTGACCTCATAAACTCATGGAAAACTAACACTTGCTCTCCCCCTTCACAGCACAGTGGGATGGTGGTGTGGCAACCATGGACCACCACCACCACCAGCAACAACAACCACAACCACAGCACCACAACAACACCAGCACCAACCACCAGACCACCACTGCCACCACCACGCCGGCGCCAGGAGGGGGAGGAGGAGGAGGGGGTGAGAAACGGCGACCCACCAACACGTGTCTTGTCTGCGGGCGGCACGGCGGAAACACGATTGTGGTGACGAGCGTTCACAGTTTTGTCTCGGCCTCTGGAACACCCCTGGCTGACTTTTTGGTGAAGGTGCGTACGTGTGTGTGTGTGTGTTTTGTTTACCTAATTGCGGGCTTTTTTTTATTGTTATTTCCTTTTTTTAGTGCCCTTGTGCTGTCTCCTTTGCTGTAAAAAAAAAAAGTATACAGCCTCACTTGTTTGGTCCCGTCTCCATATCTATAGTTGTCCAGTCTGTGTGTGTGTGTGTGTGTGTTTGTGTGTTTACCTAGCTGTATACAGGGCCTGATCTTCACTTGTCTGGTCCTGTCTCCATATCTATAGGTGTCCAGTCTGTGTGTGTGTGTGTGTGTGTGTGTGTGTTTACCTAGTTGTATACAGGGCCTGATCTTCACTTGTCTGGTCCTGTCTCCATATCTATAGTTGTCCAGTCTGTGTGTATGTGTGTGTGCGATTGTGTGTTTACCTAGTTGTATACAGGGCCTGATCTTCACTTGTCTGGTCCTGTCTCCATATCTATAGGTGTCCAGTGTGTGTGTGTGTGTGTGTGTGTGTGTTTACCTAGTTGTATACAGGGCCTGATCTTCACTTGTCTGATCCTGTCTCCATATCTATAGGTGTCCAGTGTGTGTGTGTGTGATTCATTAACTTATATATGCCTTCTGATAGCTTAAGTAGGGAGAGCTTGTATCATAGGCACTGAGTCAAGCTTGTGATGCCCCTAATTTTACCACATTTCATCATACACTTCATTTACATACACAGATTTATCCCCTGTACTATATATCTTTGAGTCCTGTATCCTTTGTCCTTCCCTTATCTCCTCGCCTTCGTACCTAACTTTATTTACATCTCGTCATTATACAAGTTTAGCTTTCTTACTATGTGTCAATGTTGTTATGCTCTGTTCTTTTTTTATTTCCTTGCCTCTAAACTCTGCCTCCTTGCACTTCTCTCTCTCACCCTGTCTTCTTCCTGTCCCCTACTTTTTCTTTTCCTTTTTCCCCTCCTCTTTCTCTTCCTCTTCCCCCCCTCCACCACCCTTCCTTGCACCTCTCTCTCCCTCTTTCTTCTTTCTTTTCCTCTTTCCCCTCCTCCTCCTCTTTTCCCTCTTCCTCTTCCCCCCTCCACCACCCTCTAATGCCTTCCTCTCCCCCAGGTGGTTGGCGAGGACCCGTGTTACTCCGTCAGTGAGGTGATTTGCCAGCAGTGTTTTGTGTTGCTGGACCGCCTCGATGCATACCAGGCCCGGGCAGCTGAGATACACACCCACGTCACCACCAGGTAGGTCACGGCGACTCACCCTGCACCCATGAACCTGCTTCTGGCGCCTCCCTTGACCCTGTGTGTGGCTGTGGTTCCTCTCATGTCCCTGGTTGTTAGGTTGTCTTGTGTCCCTGTTTGTGGGTGTAGATCTCATGTCCCTGGTTGTTAGGTTGTGTTATGACCCTGTTTGTGTCTCTTTCTATGGCCCTGTTTGTGGGTGTAGTTCTTATGTCCCTGGTTGTTAGGTTGTCTTATGTCCCTGTTTGTGTCTCCTTCTATGGCCCTGTTTGTTCCCCCTGTCATGTCCCTGGTTGTTAGGTTGTCTTATGTCCCTGTTTGTGTCTCCTTCTATGGCCCTGTTTGTTCCCCCTGTCATGTCCCTGGTTGTTAGGTTGTCTTATGTCCCTGTTTGTGTCTCCTTCTATGGCCCTGTTTGTTCCCCCTGTCATGTCCCTGGTTGTTAGGTTGTCTTATGTCCCTGTTTGTGTCTTCTTATGACCCTGTTTGTGGCTATGGCTCCTCTCATGTCCCTGGTTGTTAGGTTCTCTTATGTCTGTTTGTGCCTTTTCTTACGATACTGGCCCAAGCCGGCATTGACATATGAAAGGGTTAATCATTACACCGGGCCTCCCCATCAGTCCTTGCTTCACTCCTTGGCAGGAATTTGTGGAAGGAAGCAAAGAAACTGTTTAAAGTGTGTCTCCTCTCCCTCACTCCCCCCTCTCTCGCTCCAGGTACCGGGACACCAAGCTGGAGTTGTTGGGCCAGCGGCAGCGCATGAGTGAGCTGATCGCCGCCTCGCTGTCCAACGTGAGGGAGCTCAAGCATGGAACCACGCTCAGTGAGTGTTTGTGTGTGCTTAGACGCATGATTTTTATATGTATTTTTATTTTAAAGAAAGGAGCTCAAAAATATACACAAGAACAAGTCCATGTGTGTTTGAGAGTGACTGTGTGTGTGTGTGTGTGTGTGTGTGTGTGTGTGTGTGTGTTTACATAGTTGTGTCCCATCTCCATATCCTCTCTTGTCCAACTTTTCCTTAAAATCATGAATGTTTCTTGCACAAACCACCTCCTCCTCCAGTCCATTCCACAGCTCAATGCTTCTGTTTGGGAAGCTAAACTTTTTCACATCTCGCCTACACATGGTCGCCCTCAACTTCTTTCCATGTCCTCTCGTTTCTCTCTCGCTCCACACACACAGGTCCTCTCTGTCCAAATGCTCCACTCCACTTGCCACCCTGTACACCGCTATCAGGTCTCCTCTTTCTCTTCTTCTCTCCAGGGTTGTGAGCCCCATGCTATTGAGTCTCTCCTCATACGTCCGATCCCTAAGTTCCGGTACCATCTTAGTTGCCACTCTCTGCACTCTTTCCAGCTTCCTTATGTTCTTTTCGTGAGGAGACCAGACCACTGCTGCATACTCCAACCTTGGCCTTATCATTGTAACTATTATTTTCTTCATCATCTCCTCGTTCAAATACACAAATGCTGTCCTTATGTTCCTCAGCAAATTCATAGTGTGTGTGTGTGTGTGTGTGTGTGTGTGTGTGTGTGTGTGTGTGTGTGTGTGTGTGTGTGTGTGTGTCACCACTTGCAACTGTCTCTCCACAGACGTGAGCGACGAACTCACAATCACAGTCGTCCACGAGGCACTTCCCAAAGGCCGCCGCAAACTCTACCACCACCTCAACAACAACAACAACAACAACAACAACAACACAGCCAGACACCACCACCACCGCCGCCACCGCCACAACCACCACCTCCTCCACCACCAAGAGTTTCTCCCTAACAAATTCAAGAGGAAGAGAGTTGCCATGTCCGGGGTGCCCACTTCCACGCTCCCGACCCCAGAGAAGAAACGCAAGGGGTGCCGGCCTGGTGGGGGGGTGGATGGGGGGAGCGACGGACGGGCTGGGGGTGGGGTGGGTCTAGGGGGGGTGCGGGAGGGCCAGGGAGTGCCGGTTAGTAATAATAACAACCTCGCTTACTCCTCTTGTGTGCGAGGGAGTGACGACGCAACAGGAAGGACAGTCAAGAGGAAGATAGAGGAGGAGGAGGAAGAGGAAGAGGAGGAGGAGGAGGAAGAGGAGGCACGTAGCAGCTCAGAGGAGGAGGAGGAGGAGGAGGAAGAGGAGGAGGAGCACAGTGAAAGAGTGAATCCTGCGTTGAACATGAAACAGGAGATGGAGGAGGAAGAGGAGGAGGAGGAGGAAGAGGAAGAAGAGGAGGAGGAGGATCAGGAGAGAAGAGGAGGAAGAGGAGGAGGAGGAGAGCAAGCAACCCCACAAGAAAATGAAGCAGAAAATGAGAACTCAAGTGAAGATGACTCAAGCAGTGAAAGTGAGGAGGAGGAGGAGGAGGAGGAGGAAGAGGGGAGGTCAGCCACGGAGCAAGAGGAGGAGGAGGAGGAAGAGGTAGGGAAGAGCGACCGGGAGGAGCAGGAGAACGGCAACGAGGAGGAAGAAGAGGAGGAGGAGGAAGAGGAAGAAGAGGAGGAGGAAGAGGAGGGCAGTGCCAGAGGTAAAGGTGAGAAATATCAAGGTTGTTTATTTATTTATTTTTTAAGCGATTTTTTGTCAATATTTTCATGGCTCTGTTTGTTTGTTTGTTTGTTTGTTTGTTATGAATTTGATGTTTTTTTTATATATGTTACTAATTGTTTTCTCTCCCTTCTCTTTCCCTTCCCTCCCTCCTTTCCTTTCCTCCTCTCCCTTCCTTCCTTCCTTCCTTCCTTTCCTTCTCTGCTTTCTTTGCCTTGTTCCTTCTTTCTCTTCCTTCTTCCTTCCTTTCTTTCTCTGGTTTTATTCTTCCTTCCTTCCTTCTTCCCTTCATTCTTTCCCTCCCTTCCTTCCCTTCCTTCCTTCCTTCCTTTCCTCCTCCATTCTTTCCCTACCTTCTCCTTTTCTTCCCTCCCTTCCTTCCTTCCTTTCCTCCTCTTCTTCCTTTCCCATGTTCCTTCCTCTTCCTTCCTTCCTTTCCTCCTCCATTCTTTCCCTCCCTTCTCCCTTTCTTCCCTCCCTTCCTTCCTTTCCTTTCCTTCCTTCCCTCCTTTCCTTTCCCTCCTTTCCCTCCCTCCCTTCCTTCTCTCCTTTATCCCCTCCATTCTCTCCTTTCCCTCCCTCCCTTCCTTCTCTCTCCTTCATTCCTTTCCTCCCCTTCCTTCCTCCCCACCAGACCCCTCCCTCAGCCACCCCCCTCACAATGTCCCCCGCCCCCCCAACCCCCCCAGCAGCGTCCGCCCCCAGCAAGCCTCCCGCAAGGTTGCGCCCCCCCCTGCCTCCCCGCCGCAGGACAGACAGGTGTGCAAGATGGAGACGAATGGACAGGTGCAACTCCCGCCAGGTGAGAGGAGAGAGAGAGAGAGAGAGAGAGAGAGAGAGAGGAAAGAAGGAATGAGTGAGAGGAAGAGAGGGAAAGAAGGAAAGGAAAAAGAAAAAAGGAGGAAGGAAGGAAGGAAGGGATAGGAGAGACAGAGAGAGGTAAGGAAGAATGAAAGGAAGGAGTGAGAGGGAAAGAAGGAATGAAGAAAAAGAGGAAAGAAGGGAGGAAGGGATAAGAGAGAGAGAGAGAAGAATGAAAGGAAGGGATGGGAAGGAGGGAGAGAAAGAGAGTTTACCAATTGCTTATATAACTTTTTCAGTGATTGTATTAGTAATTTTTATACACAAGGAGACCATAAGAGCCTAGCCTGTCTTCACATTACCTTTGAGACTTGGCAAATTGATACACACACACACACACACACACACACACACACACATTGATCACAATTTTTTACGCAACACTACCATACACAACAGTCACTCAACCCTTCCCCCCTCCCCCCATGCAGAGGTGAGCGAGGGAGTGCCGCCCCAGGTTGCCGAGGCCATGCTGATGCAGAGTCCGCTGGCCACGTCGCTGCTGCAGTCCTTCCTGGCCACCTCTCTCTGGTTTGGGTCACCCGACAACAACACACAGAAACGCAAGCAGAGCACCAACACCAAGCAGAAACAGCAACACCAGGTGGGCCGTGGAGGTGGTGGTGTAGATGGTGTTGTATGGGGGGATAGTGAATGTTATGGTGGTGGTGGTGGTGTTGAAGGGGGTCTTGATGTGGTGTTGTGTGTGTGGAGATGGGAATGTGGTGGTGGTGGTGGTGTTGAAGGGTGTCTTGATGTGGTGTTGTGTGGTGGTGTTGAAACAGATATAGGTGTGGTGTTGTGTGGGTAGGGAATTAATGTTATGGTGATGGTGGTGGTGTTGTTGAAGGGGGTCTTGAAGTGGTGTTGTGTGAAATGGTGTTACAGGAAGTCTTGAAGTGGTGTTGAAACTAATATAGCTGCGGTGTTGTGTGGGGGTGGTGATGGGATGGTGTTGTGTGAGGGTGGTGATGGGATGGTGTTGTGTGGGGGTGGTGATGGGATGGTGTTGTGTGGGGGTGGTGATGGGATGGTGTTGTGTGGGGGTGGTGATGGGATGGTGTTGTGTGGGGGTGGTGATGGGATGGTGTTGTGTGGGGGTGGTGATGGGATGGTGTTGTGTGGGGGTGGTGATGGGATGGTGTTGTGTGGGGGTGGTGATGGGATGGTGTTGCGGTGTTGTCCAGGAGGAGATGATGGGGTGTTGTGTAGATGGGAGGGTATGGGAGTGTTGAAGTGGAGTGTCTTCTGTTAATCACCCTCCTTTTATCCTGTTCCTTTCTTTATCCTCCTTTCCTTCCCTTTTATCCTGTTCCTTTCTTTATCTTCCTTTCCTTCCCTTTTATCCTGTTCCTTTCTTTATCTTCCTTTCCTTCCCTTTTATCCTGTTCCTTTCTTTATCCTCCTTTCCTTCCCTTTTATCCTGTTCCTTTCTTTATCTTCCTTTCCTTCCCTTTTATCCTGTTCCTTTCTTTATCCTCCTTTCCTT
This sequence comes from Eriocheir sinensis, assembly GCF_024679095.1. NCBI lineage: Eukaryota > Metazoa > Arthropoda > Malacostraca > Decapoda > Varunidae > Eriocheir > Eriocheir sinensis. The sequence goes on from NC_066565.1 coordinate 3,369,899, forward strand.
CCCTTTTATCCTGTTCCTTTCTTTATCTTCCTTTCCTTCCCTTTTATCCTGTTCCTTTCTTTATCCTCCTTTCCTTCCCTTTCTTCCTTTTATCCTATTCCTCTTTTTTTCTCCTTTCCTCCACTCACCCTGCCTCACCCTCCACCCCCCCCCCAGTACCCCAGGATCTTCAGTTGCCCTATGTCACCCCCAGCCCCTCACTCTCTATCCCCCAGTTCTCCAGGATCTTCACTCACCCCCAGTGCGTCACCCTTCACCCCTTCCATTACCAAGGATCCTATCACCCTATGTCACCCTCACTCTTCACCCCCAGTACCCCAGCATTGTGAGTCACCCTATGTTACCCCAAGCCCTCACCCTTCACCCCCCAGTACCCCAGGGATTTCCACTCACCCCCATGTCCCTCCACAGGTCCCAGATGACGTGACGAGCGAGACACTGGCGGTGGCGGCCGGCTCGACGAAGGACAAGAAGAAGCGTCAGGAGCTCAAGAACACAGGCCAGAGCTACATCAACACCAAGGGGAAGCTGGTGGATGCCAAGCGCGTGTGGCCCCAGGACTGTAGCAGGTGGGTGTGGGTACTGGTGTGGGTGGGTGGGTGAGAGAGGGAGAGTAGCGTTTCTCTCTCTCTCTCTTTCTCTTTCTCATACACACACACACACACACACACACACACACACACTGCAGAGAGGAGGTATTAGGAAGAAAGAAAGAAAGAACAGACAGCAAGATGGATGTGAGGGGAGGCCAGAGCTCCCGCGTGAGCCTCACACCGCGTCCCTGAGCTGAGGTGGTGGTGAGACAGTGCACTATATAGCCAGCCACTTGGCAATTCGAGGGTTGAGGAACTCCATACACATATACATGTATCATTTCTTTCTTATTATTTTTGTTATTTTCTGTTAGAATTGATTTTTACTGTCAAGTACAAATGCGCGCAAGTCACACTTACGTTATTACACAATAACAACATTGAGAGTCAAATAAGACACTGTATTATGTCCGACCTACATCCTAAAAACAATCGTACAATAGCTGGGAAGAAATAACTCGTATGCGGGCTAAAGCGAGCTAGGACACAGTATACACGTCCTCAGATATGGTACAGAGCACGCAAGGACACAGTATACGCATCCTTGTGTTGAAGGGGTTAACCTTCTGTCTTCTCCTTCCATTCCCCTTCCCACCAGTCAACCTCCATCCCTTCCCCTCATTTCCCCTCCTTCCTTTCTTACACCCCATAACCTCTGCTTTCCTCCTTTCCTTCCTCTCCCTTCCCTGCACTTTTTCCCTGCATTCTTTCCTTCTTCACTTTTTTACTTCTTCACTCCCTTCCCCCCTCCAATCTTTCCCTCCCTTCCTTCTCTCCTTCATCCCCTCCATTCCTTTCTTTCCTTCCCTCCCTTTCTTCTCTCCTTCATTCCTTCCCTCCCCCAATCTTTCCCTCCCTTCCTTCTCCTTCATTCCCTCCATTCCATTCCTTCTTTCCCTCCTCCATTCTTTCCCTCCCTTCCTTCTCCTTCATTCCCTCTATTCCTTCCCTCCTTCCTTCCCTTCTTTTCTTCCTGCCACACCACCTCCACCACACTCCACACCCCACCTCACTCTCCCTCCACTCAGTCCACCCATTCTCCGCAGGTGTCCGCTGAAGTGCAACGCGCGTATCAGCGAGGACGAACGTCAGAAGATCTTCGCAGAGTACTGGGGTTTGGCCGACTACAACCTGCAGAGGGAATACCTGGCGGCCCACATGCAACGCGAGGAGAAGCTTGGACCCAGCGGCCTCCTGCGCACCGTCATCCTGTACTTCCTCACCTCCAGCAAGCAGACCAACACCAAGCTGCAGGTCTGTCGCTCTTTATTTATGCTTTTTCATCCTTGCTCCGCACCACCTTTTGACTGTGATGAGAAATGAGTTGCCTTCTTTTTTTCATTCTTTCACCTCCTCTTTTTTTCTTTCTTTTTTTTAAGCATTTACTGGTGCTGTGTAGTGCAGTGTTTCAATATTTTGACTGTATATGCAAATGTGGAGAAGGGGAATGAGAGATTTGCATAACTTGGAAAAATGAATAACTTGGCAAGGCTGGAGCCCCTATCATGCCGAGTTATAAGGGTTTTACTGTACTAGCTGTTCTTTATTCTCTTCTTTGGTTTTCCTTATCTTTCTCCTCCACATTTTCTCATTTTCCAGTTTCTCCTCATTTTCTCCTCTTCATTTTCACCTTCCCTTCACCTCCTCCTCCTCACGCCGTCCTCCCCATCACAGGTCTGCCGCCAGTTCTTCCTCAAGACGCTGGACGTGTCGGAGAAAGCCTCGAGGATCGTGCTGGAGAAGATGGTGCGCGGGGAGCTGGGGATGGAAGGAGGCACCAACACCCCCCCGCCCATCACTGCCAACGCCCGCCAGCACCACACCAACCCCCACGCCAACGCACCCTCCGCCCAGGCCAAGAACGGGGAGGAGGCACGGCAGAGCAACGACGAGGACACCAAGAGCGAGGATTCGTCTTGAGTCTCGCTGTGTCAGTGTCGGCGGGCGGAGTCGGGCATTTTTTTCATTCGCTGTTTTTGTAGGTGTTAAGTAAGGCTTTCTTTGGCGCCGTCTACTGCCATGCTGAAGGGAAGAGAACGGAGGTGAAGGAGCGGAAGAAGGAGGAGAAGGATGGGTGACGAGAGAAGAGGTAGAGGATATGGAGGAACACTCTTTGGCTAGTTTTCCTCTCCAATACTTTTCTCTACATGATCAAGAGGAGGAAGAGGAGGAGGAAGGATGATAAAAGAAGACGGTTCATTCCTCCTCATGATCAAAAGGAGGAAGAGGAAGGATGAAAAAGAGGAAGAGACAGATCACCCTGCTCATGACCCCATCCTTCTCACCTCTCCCTCCCTCCACCCCCTCCACACCCTCTCAGCAGCCCTGCAAGACAGTCCGCCTCACCGCCGCACACGCACATCCCACTCTCCTTCATGGGCTGAGTGTGTGCATGTGTGTGTGTGTGAGCGAGCATGTGTATATGTTCATGGTGCCACAGGGGATGCGTGTGTGTGTGTGTACGCCTTTATGTGTGTGCGCGTACGCTGGGGCAAGCTGTGTACGCGATGATTCACACACTTAAAGAAGCATATTTTTTATCGTTATTTAAATGGAGTTCTGTGGCAGCGGCTGATGTGCTCTCTATCGCCTTGCTTGTGGTGGCCAGCGAGGTGAGGGTGGCCGTGTTGTCAGGTTCGTGCGTGTGTGTGTGCAGCGTCAGTGTCCCCAGTGAGCGTGTGACGTCTGCCGAGTGAAGTCTAAACAGCAAAAAAACACAAAACGCAGGTAGTGACACGAGAGAAACCACCCAAACAGACAAGCGGCAGCAACACCGTTCGGAAAATCAAAAAAACTGCAATGAGCTTTTAGTTTGTAGCGCTTGTGATGCGGCGGCGATGACCGACCTGCCCCCTCAGACGACGCTCCCCTTGCTGTGTGTGTGTGTGTGTGTGTGTGCATCATTGAGGAGCTCTGTTCAACCTCAGGAGATGCACATGCCAGATTACATACATAGGAGGTGCTGTGTGCATTTGTGTGTATGTGTGTGTGTGTGAGCTTTGTCAGACCTCAGGACATGAACATGCCACTAATGCCGCACACAGAAGGTGATGTGCACGAGGATCAGGCAGCTGGGCAAGGGTCGAGGCGTCTGTGGGGGTGTTGGCGCTGCCCCTCAGTCCGTGGCGCAAGTTTCTGCCGCCCCGAGATGACGTATTTATTTATATTTTTACCCGTGTGTCGCGTCGCCGTGGTGGTGAGGTGACGGCAGGCGGGAGGGCGGACAGACAGACAGACAGACAGACAGGCGGATGAACGCTGCCAAGCCACACACACACAAGAAAAGAATTGACACTTTCCAGCCACGTATATGATTGCAAAATGAAAAGAAGAAGAGAAAATTTGATTTGTGATTGATGGGAAGTGAAATTTGTGGTTTTATTACAATTTAGGAGAGATGTGGAAATAAATCAAAAGACAGAAGCTGGAAATAATTAATGTGGTGTGAAGTTTTATGTCGTGACGCGGCAAAGAAACGCAAGAGTGCAGAACTAAATTAAACTGCGAGTGACGTTGGCGAATGATTTTAAAATTTTATCGTATCCAAAACACAAATGTCTGGAACGGCGAAGAAAATACAGCAATAAAAAGAGGAAACACCACAGTGGTTGAACGCTAGAGGAACAAAGTGTAGTGGTGATAAAAAGGACGAGAGTACGCGCCGTAGTGTTAGTAAGCTAAGTGTTGTCGTGCATGTGGCGTCGGCCGAGGATGCCATCGCTGCGAGACTTACGGTTGTGTTGTGCTGAGCGGAGGGGAGAGGGAGGGAGGGAGGGGATAAAGAAACCATGCACTTGAGAGGTGGTGAAAACTAGGAATGAAGAAATAAAATAACCGTGAAAGACGATATCTTGACGGGGAGGGAAAAAAACACTTGAAACTATTTGACGTGTGGAAAAAAAATGTTTGCTCACTCGTATTTGATTTCTTGCTTAGTTTCAAACTCTCATTCACCTAAACCGAAGTGAAATAGTTCCCACCACCACCAACAACCACAACCACCGCCAGTTTCCCTTCATCCACAACAACCAAGAAGCAGACAGGGAAGTTAACAAGTCCTCCCGAGTCCAAGTTTGAGTTTCAGGACGACTCTCACTACGTAACCTTTCTTCTGTGGCTGATGTTCTTCGTGTTCCGTTCGTGTGTCCGGCGCGGCGATGCCTCTCAGTAGTGGGGACGGAACCCTCGATGACGACCCAGGGGAGAAAATAAGACTGGAAACAAGGAAAAAGGGAAGAAAAGAAGGAAAGAGGAGTAGGAAAAGGAGGTGTAGTTTAACCCTCACTGACAGACAAAACAGGAAAAAAAAATGAAAAGGAAATCAGATGGACAGATGAAAAGAGATGGAAAACAGATGAAAAACAGATGGAAACAGATAGAAAACAGATAAAAAGATATGGAAAACAGATGAAAACAAATGAAAAACAGATGGAAAGGAAAACAGGAAGAAAGACAAGTGCAATTTAACTCTCACAAACAAACCAATAAAGAAAACAGAGGACTGGAAAGAAGAAAATAGGAACAGGAATGGGGAAAGATGAAAAGGGAAAAGGGAAGGAAAACAAGTGTAATGTAATTCTCACTAACGAACCAGGAAAGAAAATGGAAAACAAGAAAAAGGAAGAAGAGAAGAAGGAGAAAATGAAGGACTGACAACAAAGAGGAATAAGACAAATGAAGAAAGAAAATAGGACTGAAAACAAGAAAAGGGGAAAGAGAAGAAAATGAAGGACAGAAAACAAGAAAAAGAGGAATAGAAAGAAAAAAAAAGACGAAGAAAGAAAGAAAATAGAAGACTGGAAAGAAGAAAAAGGAAAAAGAAAATGAAGGACAGAAAACAAGGGAAAGAGGAATAGAAAGAAAGAAAATAGAGGACTGGAAAGAAGAATAAGGAAAAAGAAGAAAATGAAGGACAGGAAAAAGGGAAAATAAAAAGAAAATCAAGGAGAGAAAACAAGGGAAGGAGGAATAGAAGGAAAGAAAAAAGACAAACGAAGGAAGAAAATAGAAGACTGGAAAATGAGGAAGAAAATGAAGAACTGGAAACAAGAAAAAGATATAGAAAGAAAGAAAGAAGACAAATGAAGGAAGAAAATGGAGGAGTGGAAACAAGAAAAGGGAGAAGAAAAAGGAAAAAGAGAAGAAAATGGACAGAAAACAAGAAAAAGAGATATGGAAAGAAAGAAAATAAGACAAATGAAGAAAAAGATAAGACTGACCAGAAACAGGGAAGGAAAAAAGTGCATTGCGTTACAGTATCGGCAAAAAATATCAGCAGGAAGGAAAATATAAGTGAAAACGGGGGAAAATAAAGTGTCACATTCTACACTTAAGTTCACGACTCCACTTTACACTTGTGAGAAAATTCAAGACTCGGAATTTGTACGAACGTGAAATTTTTTAGCCGCCCCCAAAAAATGTGTTAAATTTTTATGGTGGAAAATTATTACCTGGGAAAGAAAAAGTTACCCAAAATCTATGGCACAGGAAATTATATAAAAGAAATGTCTCGTATATTAACTTATTTTTATTTCATTTTATTTATTTATTAATTTATTTTTGTGTGTGTGTGTTTGTGTGTTATGTACTAGTGTGTTTGTGTGTGTGTTTGTGTTGTCTTCCGCTCCATTTATCTTGTGTGTATGACTGTGTGTGTGTTTTGGTACTCCTCCACTCTGTTTATTTATCGTGTGTGTGTGTTTGTCATATGTACTAGGGTGTGTTTTGGCCCTCCCCTCCACTCTTTCCTTTATATTCACTGCCATTCCTTTTCCCTAAGACATTCCAGACGAGACTTGAGCTCTGTAAACAACCCTGAGGCAAGGATAGGAGACAAGTGTGCAGTGTGGCGGGAAGAACAGATGCAATAGGTTTTTATGAAGATCGTTTTTCCGTGCCGTCTGTTTTGGTGCTTAAGTTTATATTATATATCACAGTAAGTTAACATATTTAGAGTATTCTAGTATGCATTTTTTGTTAGTTAGAATTTATGTATATATTAAGTTGTTATATGCTATAGAGTCAGTTGTGTTAGTGTTTATCAAGTTCCGTGACTAATTTGGTGTTTAAGTTAGAAGTGTTGGGTATTCACAGTTAAGTTGACATGCTAGTGTTGTAGTGTTTATCAAAAGTTCCATAGCTACTCTGGTGTTTAAGTTATAGTTGTGTTAAGTGTTTATCAAAGTTCCATGGCTACTCTGGTGTTTAAGTTAGAACTGTTGGGTATTCACAGTTAAGTTGACATGCTATAGAGTCAGTTGTCTTAGTGTTTATCAAGTTCTGTGGCCACTCTGGTGTTTAAGTTAGAATTATTGGGTATTCACAGTTAAGTTAACATATTTAGAGTCAGTTGTGTTAGTGTTTATCAAGTTCCGTGACTAATTTGGTGTTTAAGTTAGAAGTGTTGGGTATTCACAGTTAAGTTGACATGCTATAGAGTCAGTTGTGTTAGTGTTTATCAAGTTCTGTGGCTACTCTGGCATTTAAGTTAGAAGTGTTGGGTATTCACAGTTAACTTGACATGCTGTAGAGTCAGTTATGTTAGTATTTATCAAGTTCTGTGGCTAGTTTTGCAATTTACTTATATTTCTGGGACATAGAAGTGTTGGATTTCCAGAGTTATCACATTACAAACTCATCCATAAAGTTGTATATAAAAACGATCACAGCCAACTCACGGCGCCTTGAAAAACTGATCAAAGAAGACAAACCAGCCACATTACTGTTGACCAGAGCTGGGACTACCGATTGACATTTGGGATCGGTACTACCGGCGGTAGATTACTGCTACCGATACCGATCATTCGGTATTTATCGAAAACCCTCGCCGCTCGTCGCGATTATCAATCAATAATCGTAGATAAAAAAAAAAAAAGGACTTTTTGTTAACTTAAGAGAAGACTTAAGGCAAATGAAAAACGGAAGTCAACGGACAAGTTTCAGCGCATCTATGGAAGCAGTTAGCAGGAAATTCCAGGTATTACTTTGACGCCATCACGCTTAGCCAATCACCGCCGTTCTGCGTTCAGCCAATCAGAGGCAGCCACGACCTAGCAGATTCTCGCTCCGCCAAAAGTTTTGGCGGAGCCCCACTTGTTTGGCCTGCCGACGCGAGTAGCCTACACCCACGCCTAGCTCCTACGCTCGACAACGTGCTCAGCCTCATCGCCTAGTGTTTTAAGTGCAGTGTTTTTAAGTCCACCCAGCAGCACTTAATCGTTTTGTGCTTTTAACTTTTCAAGTGATTTTCCTTTTTTAAACTTTATTTTACATTAAAAAAGTTTTGATCAAGTCAGTGAACTATTTAATCATATTGTTACGAACCATTTATTAAATAAGTTATGTATTTTTGAACTTAAAAAAGGTATTAAAAGACTCTAATTTACTTCTATTCTTAAGTTAACCGAAATAAGAGAGAAATAACTTAAAAAGTGTGTTATGGACCTTTAAAAGCATTTTTTTTATTATATAATTATAGAGTTTTTTAATCTACCGATACCGAATCTATACCGATCGGTAGATTTCTGAAAAATCTACCGATCTACCGATACCGATTGGACGCGGCTCGCTACCGACTACCGATACCGGTGGTAGATTTTTTCTACAGAATCCCAGCTCTGCTGTTGACGAAGACTAATGTGCCGGTCATAATATCAGGCGTTAGTTTCACACACCGTCTCTGTCTGCTTACACTGCCCGTATATAAAAACGATCACAGCCAACTCAACACGCCTTAAAAAACGGATCATAGAAGACAACTCAGCCACATTACTGTTGACGAAGACCAATGTGACGTTTACAATATCAGGCGTTAGTTCCACACACCATCTCTGTCTGCTTACACTGCCCCGCACCTCATGTCCCACCAGTACAGTCGCCACCACCTGATGAGTCTCACCCTTCACCCAGAGCAGCTTGGGCACTATTACCGTCACCTGAAACCTCTTCTTGGTATGATGGAGAACTTGAGGGATTTGTAAGAGGCGGGTCGGTAGCTCCTGTCAACCTTAAACTTTGCATTCTAGTTATTTTTTGGTTTACATAAGAACGTGAGTCTGCAAGAGGCCATTCAATCACTCCTGTAATCCTAGATCAGTTTAAACTTTTTACACGAATTAGTCTTTGGTGTAATGAACAAAGGGAGTTTGCAAGAGACCAGTCACTTGCTCCTGTAAACCTCTCTCTTAAACTTCTCTTTTTACATGGGAACTTAAGGAATCAGTAAGAAGCCAGTTGGTAGCTAATGTAAACCTAACACAGCTGGTACACACGTTAACCCTTTGTATAATGAACATAGGGAGTCTGCAAGAGGCCAATCAGTAGTTAATGTAAACCTAACACAGCTGATACGCAATTTAATCCTCGGTATAATAAGCATAGGGAGTCTGCAAGAGGCCATTTGTTAGCTCCTATAAAACTATCACAGTTGGCACACGATTTAATCCTTGGTATAATGAACATAGGGAGTCTGCAAGAGGCCATTTGTTAGCTCCTATAAAACTATCACAGTTGGCACACGATTTAATCCTTGGTATAATGAACATAGGGAGTCTGCAAGAGGCCATTTGTTAGCTCCTATAAAACTATCACAGTTGGTACATGATTTAATCTTTGGTATAATAAGCATAGGGAGTCTGCAAGAGGCCATTTGTTAGCTCCTATAAAACTATCACAGTTGGTACATGATTTAATCCTTGGTATAATGAGCATAGGGAGTCTGCAAGAGGCCATTTGTTAGCTCCTATAAAACTATCACAGTTGGTACATGATTTAATCCTTGTTATAATGAACATAAGGGGGAGTCTGCAAGAGGCCTTTCTGTGGCTAACATAAACCTAACTTCTTTGAGCGAATTAGTCCTTGGTAAATGAACGTAAGGAGTCTGCAAGAGGCCAATCGGTAGCTAATATAAACCAAACACACCTGGTACACGATTTAATCCTTGGTATAATGAACGTAGGGAGTGCAAGAGGTCTGTCAGTAACGCCGATAGACCAAACACGTCTCCATGAAACCTCTATCTTGATGGTTAGGGTATTCTTTATGTCAGGGGCAACGAAAACTTCTCGGCCAATCAGTTAAGACTCTGGGAAGGGGACGGAGCTCAAGGGACGGGTTAGTTTGCCTGGTGGTGACTATTTAGTGTGTTCCCTTGACCTGATAAAGACAGCATCCCTTCACCCCTTGCAAATATCCATTGGTGTACTTGAAGCAATATCACGTCTACCACTCTCAGGCGTTCTTCCTCCTCCCTTGTAGATGTGTATATGCGTTGATGTTTTAAGAAGACTTTGGAGTGTGTAAAAAGTGTTGTAGTATATGTGTGTGTGTGTGTGTTAGAGAGAGAGAGGCTTGATGTGTGGTTGTTAAAATGTATAATGAGTGAGTCTTTGTGCGTGTGTGTGTGTGAAGGTGTTGTAAAGTGGAAAATTAACTTACTGAATGACAAAGCTACCTACAGCCAGTAATTTAAAAGTATGGAAAGGCAGTGTCTTGATATTACTGAAAAGATTTACTATAAGGTTGTGAGTGAGACAGTAGAACATAACGGAAAAGATTGTGCATGGAAAGGCTGGAAAAATAATTGAAAGTGGTGAACGGAAAACTGGAAACGAGTGGAGTTGAAATTTAGCGACTGAAAAATTTGAAGATTGTGAGAAATATGAAGATGTGAAAAATAGATAGATTGTAAGAAATAGGAAGATTGTAAGAAATATGAGATTGTGAAAGATATAGACTGTGAAAAATAGGAAGACTGAAAAATTGTGAAAAATATAAAGATTGAGTGACTCCTCCTTCAAGGGACGATGAACAAAGAAGGGTTGATGTTGCAGGCAGGAAAACATATGAAATTTATAAATGAAAGGAGAGAAAAAAGCTGTATATATAATGAGTTTGAAAAAGGACGACAGGAACACTTAAAACAGACATGAGTGAAGAACTGAACTTGAACCAACAAACAGAGGACCTTTTTTTGTGACACAGACTGAGGTTTGAAAATAGCGAATGAAAAGGTTGAAAAAAGAAAAGCTGTAAATAATTAGCAGGGGAGTAACATTAAAAGAAAATTGCGAGTGAAGAGTTAACCGAAAATAAGAGAGATGAGGTTTTAATTGATAGAAAATGGTGAATGGAAAGAAGGAAAAAGGGAAAAATCTGTATATATATGTTTAAAAAGGGACAAGAACGGAAAATTAATGAAGAGCGGACAGGAAGAAAAAGGGAAGAATCTGTATATATGTTTAAAAAAAGGACGAACAAAAAAAATTCAGAGCGGACAGAAAGAAATAAGAAAAAGATTGTATATATGTTTAAAAAAGGACAAAAATGAATGAAGATGGACAGAGAAGCAAAAGAGAAAAGGACAGGAAAGACATGGGAAAGAAAAAGAGAGGATGAAGGAAATAGAGAAAAGAATAGAGGAGAGAAAGAGAAGCAAGGAAAGCGTGGAAAAGAAAATGAATGAAAAATATATGTTTAAAAAAGGACAAAAATTAAAAATGAATGAAGAGCGAAAAATTTGTCTATAGGTCTGTTTTAAAAGGGACAAGACAAGAAAAAAAAAGAATGAAGAGCGGAAAGAAAGAAAAAGAAAAATCTGTATAGAAAAAGGGAAAAATCTGTATATAGGTCTGTTTTAAAAGGGACAAGAACCAAAAAAAAAAAAAAGAATGAAGAGCGGAAAGAAAGAAAAAGAAAAATCTGTATAGAAAAAGGGAAATATCTGTCTATAGGTCTGTTTTAAAAGGGACAAGAACCCCAAAAAAAAAAAAAATGAAGAGCGGAAAGCAGGAAAACAATCTGTATATATGTTTAAAAGGGACATAAGAAAAGAGCGAAGAGCTGAACTTAAAACTGAAATGAAATAGACAATGAAAAAGAAAAAAAAAAAAACTATATATATAACAAGTTGGCAAAGGGACAGTAAACATTGAAAATAAAACTTGATCTAAACTTAAAACAATTAACAGAAAATCTTTAGTGATACAGACTTCCTAAGTTATTCAATTCATCCATTCAGATAAGTATAATCCATGCCGTAAGAACGCAGTAGAGGCGGCACCATGGAAAAGTGTCCCTCATTCCCTTATGGTGGTAGGGCCAAGCGGACCGGTTGAAGCTTGGTAGCGCCGGTAGAAAAAAAGATTTGACGCTCACCACCATTGCAAAGAAAGATGACTAGGGTTATTCTGTGTTCCAGTACTACTGAGGTGCATCGCTGTGGCCTGTGTGTGTGTGCGTGTGTGTGTATATACCGCTGGGTGACATGACTCTTGCGTTCCCCTACCGTTATCACCCAAACTTTCCTTGCTCTGTGGGTTTGGCTTCTCCCCTCCATCCCCTGCCCCTCCTCCTCCTCCTCCTTATCTGCTGCCCTCCTTACCCATAACTACCCCTTGCCTCCATATCCCTCTTCCCTATTGTCTTCCCATTCTTTTCTTCTATTCACTAAGTTCAGTCCTTTCTCCCATTCTTCCCTCACCCGTCATCCTTTACCTTTCTCCTGCTTCTCTTACCTTCCCACCCTTCCCCAAACTCAACCTCTTTTTACCCTCTTATGCAACACAATCTTCCCTTACCCTCTTACCCAATCCACCTCTCTCTTACCCTGACCTAACCACTTCTTATCCAATCCAGCCCTATCATACCCTCTTATCCAATCCACCTCTCTCCTACCCTCTTATCCAATCCAGTCTTCTTAACTCTTACCCAACCCAGCCTCCCCTTACCCTCGCACCCTTCCCCAAAAGCCACAACACAAGAACACCGGCACCAACGGCAGGGTAATGTATGCCTGTCCCCCCTTTCTCACCCTCCCTCGCCTTCCCCCCCCCCTCCCTCCCCCATCACCTTCACCGTCCATTGTTCATCGTCTTGCTCACCCTCACCATCAATAGTCTCATGCCCAGACCGAGGTGGTGCGCAGAACAGATCAAAACGTTACCTTTGGGGTGTGTGTGTGTGTACGTGTGTGTCAGGTTCGTTTGTACATGTGTGTGTGCGTGTGTGGGGAGTATATATATATGGTTGCATTGGGTTTATTATCGACGGTACAGGGAGTTAGTTAGGCGTGCAGCTCTCTCTCATCCCCCACCACCACCACTATCATCACCATCACCCCCCCCCCACCACCACCAGCGCCGCCCCCCTCTGGTCTGTTTTTAGTAGTGTAGACGCAGCACTTTTTCCAGTTCTCTTGCATTCCAGGTTTCACTTTGTGTGTTGTATATTATCATTATTTTCTACCCAACGGTTTTCGAGACAGTGCTCATCCTAGACAATGCTGAACGTGTAGGAGACTTGCCGAGAGAGAGAGAGAGAGATAGAGGAATGGAGGGAGGGAGGGGAAACGGGTGTGACTGGCTGAAGGAGAGGACGAGCATAGTTCCGAAGAGAGAGATAAATTAGAAACACTGCGAGGAAATAGTAAGTGACGTAAGTGTTTTGGAAGTAGCCGAGAGAGAGAGAGAGAGAGAGAGAGAGAGAGAGAGAGAGAGAGAGACAACTCCCTTCGTCACCTCCCCTTCCCCCTCCCTCCCCCTAACGCGTGGGTCCTCTGAGGCAGCTGTACGATAGTGAGGAAAAAGTAGAAGGGAGATAAGGGAAACAGTAGATAGGTAGAGAGAAATTAGGTAGGTAGAGTGAGTGAGAGAGAGAGAGAGAAAGTGTGCATTGTGAGGCCTTAAACACTCCGAGATGAGACGAGTTGTACACACTCTTGCAATATGTTTTTTCCTTGTGTTTGTTGTTTCGTGAGCACTAAATATATTGTGTAAAAATTGCCGATGTGTTTTGCTGCCCTGAACACACCCGAGAGAGAGAGAGAGAGAGAGAGAGAGAGAGAGAGTGGTGCCACCTTCATGCAGTCCTTTAGTAATAGCCTCTTCCATTTAGCGTAACCTGTTTCTGGGTCATAGAGTCCTTTGATAGAGTCCCAACCCCCTAAGATTTGGACGCCATTATTGGCCCTGTTTTCGCCGCGAAAGCGTGTGCTAGCATTTGAAAGGCGCAGCGAAAACAGGGCCAATAATGACGTCCAAATCTTAGGTTGTCGGGACTCTATAAGGGACTCTACAGATCACGACCCAGAAGCGGGTTACGCTAAATGGAAAAGGCTATAAATAAGGACGCGCTGACTGGTGGATCTGACGTGGCCACTGTCTATGTAAGTGTACTTCTTTACTCGCTCAACTGTTACACAAGATGGTAAATTTTGTTGACATCGATGAATTAAGAAGTGATTCTATAACCAATATGATTTTCAACACTTGATGGGGTTGAAAAAATGAACAATTATGATGAGTACAAGTCAGAAAATAAATGTTTATACCACTTTTTACTTATTATAGATATTTGCAGCAATTATGGAATCAATTTTATCATAAAACTTTTACTCTGATACATAAAATCCTACAGAATACATTAGTACTTTCAGAATTTTGATAGTGCGATATAAGAGGAAACAGAAGAATTTGTAAGTGTTGTAAACAATAAATAATATTCTGACATGCTCACCAGAGCTACTCTTTTTACAGTATTAAAAGTTCTGAAAATCATGTTATTGTACAGTCACTGCTTTATCCAATGATGTCAACAAAATCGGCCAGTCTTATGTAACAGATGAGCTGAGTAAAGAAATGTGAATATTTTCTGAACCTACGTGATCAAGCTGGGCGAAGGAACCTCAGATGAACCCACCCACCCACCAACAGCCAACCAGCACCGTCTTCACTTGCCACTTTTAGGAGAGGTCCAGCTCAACTGTGTGGACTAAAACACAATGCCTGTCATACTCTATAAAGAATAACTGCATGCTGGAAGGCAAAGACTAAACATGAGGCAGTAGAGATGAACAAATATGAAATAACAAAGTCACAAAGGAGAAGAATGCTGCGCCCTACTGCTGATGTGTTTCTACTCAACACGTGACTGGGGAGCCCTCTTGATAATCAGGAAAAATCACAATCCGTACTGGTGTGGGTCTGTTACTACTCAGATTAAAGGATATTTACTGTACTACAATACTCCACCTTCATGCACAATCTACGGCCAGTGCCACATGCAAGAACAGGCAAAGCAATATTTACCCCTGGCACCACAGCACTAACCAGCCAGCGGACCAGCCTCTGAACCAGCAAGCAAGGTCAGTCGTTAAGTCAGTCAATCAACCAGGCAGTCAGTCAGCCAATCAACTAACCAGCCAACCAGCCAATCAGTTAATCAGCCAGCCAGCCAGTCAGTCAGTTACCCAATGAACTAACCGACCAGACAGCCAATCAACCAGCCAGCCAGTCAGTCAGCCAATCAACTAACCAGCCAGTCAGCCAATCAACCAACCAGTTAACCAACCAGCCAGCCAGTCAGTCAGCCAATCAGTTAACCAGCCAGCCAGCCAGTCAGCCCTCAGCCAATCAGCCACACTGCCTTAATCTGCAGCCTTGAGTTGGAGGAATCTGTGAGAGCAAGAGCCACAAGCAGTGAGGGAAATAAACGGCAGAACATATTTTTTTAGTGAATTGCTTTTAAACTGTAGTCAGTCATACATCTTGGTAATTACAAAGGGCAGAAGTGCTACAACAAAGTGCGTCATTAAGAACTAAACCGACGGACACGGCGCTGATCCGAGAGGAGGATGTGGCGACGCTGCTTCTTGCGATGGAGTGACGGAGTGGCGACGACAAAAATAATAACACACACACACACACACACGTTCCCATTCTCACATGTCATTCCCCTCAACACATACTCATAAGATCTCTGTTGCTTGATACTTAAATGTGAAATCAAAGCGTTCTGGTGAAGTGACGGTCTGCCCATGTAGGAAAAATATCTCGGGTTGCTTGACAAGGGAGGGAGGGCATCAGATATATAGACAGATAGATAGATTACTCGACGTCAAACTCTTCTTTTTTTTACAGCAAAGGAAGAGGAAAAATATCTCTGCTTATACTTGACAAGGGAGGGAGGGCGTTGAAGATACAGATAGATAGATTACTCGACGTCAAACTCTTCTTTTTTTATGGCAAAGGAAGTGGAAAAATATCTCCACTTATACTTGACAAGGGAGGGAGGGCGTCGCAGATACAGATAGATAGATTACTCGATATCAAACTCTTCTTTTTTTATGGCAAAGGAAGTGGAAAAATATCTTCGCTTATACTTGACAAGGGAGGGAGGGCGTCGCAGATACAGATAGATAGATTACTCGACGTCAAACTCTTCTTTTTTTATGGCAAAGGAAGAGGAAAAATATCTCGACTTATACTTGACAAGGGAGGGAGGGCGTCGAAGATACAGATAGATAGATTACTCGACGTCAAACTCTTCTTTTTTTATGGCAAAGGAAGAGGAAAAATATCCCCGCTTATGCTTGACAAGGGAGGGAGTGCGTCGCAGATACAGATAGATAGATTACTCGACGTCAAACTCTTCTTTTTTTTACGGCAAGGGAAGCAGCTCAAGGGCAACAACAGAAGCAAAGATAAAAAGCCCATTAACCGCTGCTCCTGTGGCGAAAACAGAACAGGAGGGCAAATGAGAGGGTCAGTTTCAGATGGCTGGTCGTGATACCCTCAGCCAAACAGCTGCAGACACTCAACACTCCTCACGCTGATCCTAACACCTTCCTCTCCTGCCTTACATCATATCCCTGGAGTCGGGAGGTGTCGTAAGGGTGAAAACTCGTACCCTTCTGAGCCAGGACACAAGAGTTTACACACACATGATTTGTCACTCCAATACACACATATTGTTCAGTATTCTTAACACACACACACACACACACACACACACAATTTGTCAGTCACTCCAACAGACACACACACACTTGTCTAGTACATTCTTAACACACACACACACACACACACACACACACACACACACACACAATTTGTCAGTCACTCCAACAGACACACACACAATTGTCTAGTACATTCTTAACACACACACACACACACACACACACACACACACACACACACACACTTTGTCAGTCACTCCAACACACACATACACAATTGTCTAGTACATTCTTAACACACACACACACACACACACACACACACAATTTGTCAGTCACTCAAACACACACACACATAATTGTCTAGTACATTCTTCACACACACACACACACACACACACACACACACACACACACACACACACACACAATTTGTCAGTCACTCCAACAGACACACACACAATTGTCTAGTACATTCTTAACACACACACACACACACACACACAATTCTTAAATATTCTAAACACACAACACTGACAATTCTTCACAACAACCTTAAAATACGAGTGAGTGGCATTTTCTTGGGGATCAACATGAATCACGGAAATAAATATAAAAATTACTATAAAAGGAATTCTGTGGCTTCTTAACCGAGACGTCGCTGAGAACTGAACCGGCTCGCCCTGACTCACTCATCCCTTCGTATTCTTAAACATTTCGCCACCCAAGCATACACTTGACAAGGCTTTCGTAGGAGTTGTGGGCATTTCCAGGGGTAGTTTTATGACCACTCACACCGTTGCCAGATTGCCGTACTCAGAGCATAGAATTTACCAGTTTCTGACGCCTAACTATTGCCAAGAAACATCAGGATCTAACTCTTTTAACGATAACTATAAATGAGTTTCGTTATTGGAGCCCAGAAGATAGTTTGGGGTAGGAAGTCGGGAAATATAATCGGCTGAGTACGACAATCTGGCAACGTTGACCACTCACAATTTTGACAGGCTTTCGTAGGAGTCTTGGGCATTTCCAGAAGTATTTTTATGACCCTGGTGGTAGTCTGACGCTTCTTCTGTACCATGAACCTAGGAAACACATATTTGACAAGGCTTTTGTAGGAGTTTGTGGCATTTCCAGAAGTATTTTTATGACCCTGGTGGTAGTTTGACGCTTATTCTGTACCATGAACCTAGGAAACACATATTTGACAAGGCTTTCATAAGAGTTTGGGGCATTTCCAGGGGTAGTTTTATGACCCTGGTGGTAGTTTGACGCTTCTTCTGTACCATGAACCTAGGAAACACATATTTGACAAGGCTTTCGTAAGAGTTTGGGGCATTTCCAGGGGTAGTTTTATGACCCTGGTGGTAGCTTGACCCTACTTCTGTGCCATGAATGTGAAAAAACACTCAGAGAACCCAGTTTATCTCCATTTTGGCCTTTGGAAGCAGCTGACGTGAGGCGGAAATGTTTCAAACTAACCACTCATAATTCTGACAGGCTTTCGTAAGAGTCTTGGGCATTTCCAGGGGTAGTTTTATGACCCTGGTGGTAGCTTGACCCTTCTTCTGTGCCATGAATGTGAAAAAACACTCTTGAGAACCTGATTAGTCTCCTTTTTTGGTCTTTGGAAGCAGCTGACGTGAGGCGGAAATGTCTTGGGATAACCACTCTGCATGCGCTTCACCTACAAACCCTTCAAGTTACAGTGAGTCGTGATACGTGAGGCTGATACGATACTTAACACTACGCCTCGGCACTCTCCCTTCCCTCTAATATCAGTAACAGACGTATGGTAAGGTCCGGAAGAGTGCGAGACCAAATAACATGGGAGTATAGCGGGTTACAGAATGTTCAAACGGCTCCCTTCCCTTTGATATCAGTAACAGATGTACGGTAAGGTTCGGAGGAGTGTGGGACCAAATAACATGGGAGTATAGCGGGTTACAGAATATTCAAACAGCTCCCTTCCCTTTAATATCAGTAACAGATGTACGGTAAGGTTCAGAGGAGTGTGGGACCAAATAACATGGGAGTATAGCGGGTTACGGAATATTCAAACGGAAATTATGAACCAAGTTACACAGGACGAAAAAACAAATAGCAAGGCCAAGATTGTACATGTCAACTGGAGTGAAGAGAAATAGCATGAGTGTGTATATCCAGCCCAAGGAAACGGAAAAGAAAGAAAAGATGCATGAAAAAAGAGAAAAAGATGACGACAACGACGATGACAAAGAAGCAACAGAAGAGGAAGAAGAAAAAGAGGAAGAAAAATATAAATAGATGCAAGAAAGAAGATAGAGAGGAAGAAGTAGAAGAAGAAAAAGAGGAAGAAAAAATATAAATCGATGCAATGATAGAAGATGAAGAAGCAAAAGTAGAAGAGGAAGAAGAAGGTGAAGATGATGACAAAGAAGAACAATGACTAAAACAGCAAGAAGAAAAAGAAGAGGAGGAAGTAGAAGAAGAAAAAAAGAGGAAGAAAAAATATAGATGCAAGAAAGATGAAGAAGAAGAAGGTGACCGATGACAAAGAAGAGGAGGAAGTAGAAGAAGAAGGAGAAGGAGAAGAACAAGGATGAGAAGAAACATAAACAGACACATCACTTCCAAAGCTATGAAGTCACAGTGGACCAACCTTGTCTAACTCACTCGGCAGCCATTCAGCCCAGCGTGACATCCATACTACCGTGAGACTCGCCAAGATCAACCTCAGTGGTGTGCAGGACAGGGGTGTGTGTTGTGTTAGGCGTGTTCAAGGTGTGTGGCTGGCAGGTGTGTTGTTGATGTTAGTGGTGGTGTTGGTGCGTGGGTTACCTGAGAAAGGGAAATTAGTTACTTTCATCTCTCACAGGTACGATAATGAGAACATGAATAGACTTTGGGTCCTAGGGAGACTGTATTTTAACCCCTTGACTGTGGATTTCCTACAAGAAGACATCACCAACCTACAGGAATGGATCAAAAAGTGGCTGCTACAATTCAATGAGGAAAAATGTAAAGTCCTGCACCTTGGGAGGGGATATCCAGCACACCAATACCACATGGGAAACACTCCACTATCCACCACAGAGGCAGAGAAAGACCTGGGACTGTATGTTACCAGGCTACCAGTGAAGGGATATCCAGCACACCAATACCACATGGGAAACACTCCACTATCCACCACAGAGGCAGAGAAAGACCTGGGAGTGTATGTTACCAGGCTACCAGTGAAGGGATATCCAGCACACCAATACCACATGGGAAACACTCCACTATCCACCACAGAAACAGAGAAAGACTTGGGAGTGTATGTTACCAGGCTACCAGTTAAGGGATATCCAGCACACCAATACCACATGGGAAACACTCCACTATCCACCACAGAGGCAGAGAAAGACTTGGGAGTGTATGTTACCAGGCTACCAGTGAAGGCGAAATCCATGTCAGTTGCAGAGGACAGGTTAACAGCGCTTCAGAACATATTAGAAGGTTAACAAGAAGTACCGTATATGTTTTGCTCTTAGAAGATTAACCATTCCACTTCTTTCTCTTTCTCTCATCATGGTAGAAGGAAATTAGAGTTCTGTTGATGTAATGAAGTTTTTTTTTACATACTTTCTGTTAACTATTTACAGACTTATTTGATATTTGTGTTTATTGACGAGAAAAAGATAAATTGTTATAAAAAAATAAACAACGACCGACGTACCGTTTCTAAGGTTGAGGGAAGACAAGGCAATGCTCTCTCTCTCTCTCTCTCTCTCTCTCTCTCTCTCTCTCCACCGCCACCCCACGGAGCAACAAAGTGGGAAACAAAACATCGTGAAAACAACAACAAACTCGATAAAAGTGAACCAAAACAAAGAAAGAAATGAAGATGGAGAAGAAAAAGGGGAGGAGGAAAGAAGAGAGAAAAGGAGGAGAAAAATGAGGAAAATGAGGAAGAAAGGAAGAAGAAATGAAGAGAAGGAAGTGAAGAAAAGGAAAAAAGGGAGGAAAAAGAAGAAAAAGAGGAGAAGGAAAGAAGAAAGAGAGAAAAAAGAAGAAAATGAGGAAGAGAGGGAGAAAAAGCAAAGAGGAGGAGGAGGAATGGAGAAGAAAAAGAAGAGGAAAAATATGAGGAAGAGAGGAAGAAAAAAATGAAGAAGAAAGTGGAGAAGAAAACCAAAGAAAGGAGAGAAGAAAAAAAGAGAAGACAAGGAGGAAAAGTTGAAGAAAACCCACAAAATCTTAAGTCTCGGTGAAAAGTGCAAATCATTTTTTTATTTCAAACAATTATGACTGACCTAAAGAAAGCACACACACACACACACACACACACACACACGCACACACCGGTGAATTTTTCCTAGTACCATTAATTTACTGTGAGGAATGACACACACACACACACACACACACACACACAGTAGAAGACAGTTATGCATAGATGAAGACAGACAGACAGACAGACCAGAAATAGCAAAACAGACGTAATAAAACAGACAGACAGCACACACGTTCAACCTCTCTAAAAAAAATAAAAAATAAAAAACATCAGAGGAACGACACACACACACACATACACACGCGCACACACACACTGCGAGTCTCTTTATGGACCAGACAGCAGTACAAAAATAGTTCCCGCTACGCCATTATGCACCTACCTCTTTTTATTTCTTTATCTAACTCTATTTATCATCAGCGCTAAGTAGATCGTCTTAAAGCTAAGTGGTCGCTCTCCTTTCTAGTTTATTTTTACGATTTTCTTTCTTTTTTTCTCCGCCGCCTCATCATTATTCTCGTCCCTGTTTTTCCCTTTCCTTCTTCTTCTCCTCTTCATTTTTGTCATCCTCTTCCTCTTCCTCCTCCTCCTCTTCCTCTTTTTCCCTCCACCTATTCCTCTTCCTCCTCCTCTTTTTCCCTCAATCTGTTCCACCTCTTCCTTGTCCTTCACTCCTCTTTTTTCCTCTTCCTTCTCCTCCTCTCCTTCCTTCTTTTCACTCTTCTTTTTTCCTTCTCCTCCTCCATCTCTTCCCTCAACCTTCCTCTGTTTTCTCCCTCTTTTTTTTTTCCTCTTCTTCTTTCTTCTCCTCCATTTTCTCTCTTCCTCCTCCTCATTATCATCCTCTCCTTCCTTCCTTCCTTCTCTCTTTCTCTCTCCATCTCAATTTTTATCTCCATCTATTTCCTCTTCCATTAACTTTTCCTATATTTTCCCTCTCCATCTTTCTTTCCTCCACATCCTTTTTCTCTCTTCCCTTTCCTCTCCCTCTCCACCCTACATTCCATTCATTATTTCCTAGTCTCTTTCCGCTTCATTTTTATTCATTCTCTCTTTCTCATTCACCCTTACTTACTCACTCAACCATCCACTCGTCAACCAATCACGTCCCATCTCCACCACACACAACTCCTTCCATACGAGTCGCCCCTCACTTAAGTAGGTCATGTACGTGTCTGTATGTGTTTGTGTGTGTGTTGAAACCAGGGGTGAAAGTAAGATTAGATTCTTTCCGGTACTATCTTCAAAAGTGTACCCCTGCATACCGGCTGTAGACAGCTGTATTTCTTCCCGGTATGGTGTACTCCTGTGCACGCGACACTGACTGTCACTCGTCCAGAACCCGTGAGAAACTGAGAATGCGAGCCACTCAGGCAGTGCTGTCAACTCTGATGGACGAAAATACGAGAGATTGGGTATCCAAATCCGCCAAATATAATGAGCTACTTTGCAATACGAGCGTTTCATGTTAACAAGCAAATCCTATCGCCTGGTAGGTAGCCAGGGGTGAAAGTTGTGTCTTCAAAAGCGTACCCCTGCGTACCGACTGTAGACGGCTGTATATCTCTTACCGGTACTGCGTATCAGCTTACTTTCACCCCTAGTTGAAACCTGTCAAGTTGTGTAGAAGTCGGGTATTACTCAAACGAAGCCTGGGTGCATATTTTAAAGGGGGGACTCGTGTGTTAATGGCACTATCCTATGAGGAGGTCAAGTTTAAGCCTTGGTCCAGCATATCACAGGCTTAGGAGAGGGACTTTGGCGTGTGTGGATGTGTGGAATAATGGAGAAGACATGGAATGTGGAGAGAGTGTGAATAAAGGAGAGGGGAGGGATAGGGTGAATAAAGGAAAGGAGAGAGAGGACTAAGAGAGAGAGAGAGATAGAGGATAAAATGAAAAGAGAGATAGGGATTAAGAATGGAATGTGAGGTGAAGGACAGAAAGGGAGAGAATAAAGAGGAAGAAGAGTAAAGGAAGAGAGAGAGAGAGAGAGAGAGAGAGAGAGAGAGAGAGAGAGAGAGAGAGAGAGAGAGAGAGAGAGAGAGAGAGAGAGAGAGAGAGAGAGAGAGCGTGTGGAATGGAAAATCTGAATCTGTGTAAGTGTTAAAAATCTCTTGCGACAGATCTTTAAGTATTTCGAACACACACACACACACACACACACACACACACTGATGGTGACGATGAAACAAAAAACAAACAAAAAACAGCTGATGACTTTTTTTTCTTTTAACTTAAGGAAAAAACAAGGAAAACAATGTAGCCACTAACACACACACACACACACACACTGACGAGGACGAAACAAAACAAATAAAACAAAAACAAAAAAACAGCTGATGACGTATTTTTCTTTTAACTTAAGGAAAAAACAAGGAAAACAATGTAGCCGCTAAGACTCTGATGCTGATGCTGATGATATTTTTTCTTGATCAGCTGACCAAGACAAATAGAGAAAGAAGAAGGAAAAACAGGAAAATTAAGAATACAAACAAAATCATTAACAAAAAAAGAAAAAGAAAAAGAGAAGGAAAACAAAAACAAAACCTCAAAATAAACAAAAAAAAAGGAAAAATCAGGAAAATCAAACAAAAAGAAAATCTAGAAAAAACAGAAAAACAAAAAATAAGAAAAAATCAGGAAAATTAAGAAAATAAACAAAAACAAAAGAAAACAATAAAAAGGAAAACAAAAAACAAAGACAAAAAGTAAAGAAAAATTGGGAAAATAAAAAAATAAAAAGGAAAATCAAGAAAATAAACAAAAGAAAACAATAAAAAGAAAAAAAACAACAAAAATAAAACAGAGGAAAAATATCAGGAAAATCAACTACACACACAAACAAACAAACAACAACAATCGGTCAATCAATTCTTTACTTGGAGACAAAAAATTACCCCCAAAAAAATTAGGTAAGTCCCCCACGAGATACATATAAACAAGGGACACATTATGAACAAACAAACAAACAAACAAACAATATGTATAAGTAATAATGGCCGACAATTTTGAGTGAGCGTGAAAAAAAAAAAAAGTGTCAGTTGGTCAGTCGGTCAGTCAATCGGTTAAGCATTTAGCCAGGCAAGTCATCAGTTAGTTGGTTAGTTAGTCAGCCAGTCAGTCAGTCTCATTCTTTTAAACATTTAGTAGGTCAGTTAGCCAGTCAGTCAGTCAGTCACTCAGTCAAAAATTCAGTCAGCATTCTCAGCCATCAGTTAATAAGTCAGTCAGTGAGTTAGTCAGCCAGTCAGTTAGTCAGTCAATCATTCAGTCAAGAAGTTCAACCATCATTCAGTTAAGTCAGTCAGTCAGTTAATCAGTTATTCAACCAATCACTCAGTTAGTCAGCCAGTCAGTCAAGCATTCAGTCAACAAGCTCAGCCATCATCCAGTTAAGTCAGTCAGCCAGTCAGTCTAACCTACTCAGTTAAATCTTTGTTAATATTACCAACCAGTCACCAGTCAATCAGTCAACATCACAACTAATAATTTTTCAACCTCATCACTAAAACATCGCCCAGTCAGTCAGTCAGTCAGTGAATGTGTGATGAAGTTTGACAGTCACAACCTTCACCAGTCACCACTACCAGTCATCACATCATCAGCAGCAGCAGCATAGTCACCACTCGCTCATCACCAGTCAGACAGCCACTCAGTCACCACCTCTGTCGGAAATAACCCGTAGAGTCATCACCAAACAGCTCCTTACTCATCACCAATACTAAGAGATAGCCCCTTACTGACATCATCACCGGCTCAATATCACCACTCAGCTCCTCTTTCATCACCAATACTAACAAAGAACCCTCTACTGACATCACAGGCTCAATATCACCACTCAGACATCACCAAACACCCACTTACTAAGCCCTTTCATCACCGTAACCACAAAAAATAACCCTTTTTAGTCACCACCACCACCACTACCAATACTACAAGTCACCACCTCGCTCACCACCATGTATCACCACTCACGCATCACCAGGTCAGTGTTCGTGGTCACTCATCCCCTCGAGGTGTGCTATCCCCATCATGAGAACGACGCCCGCCAGCAAGGCCACGACCTCCGCGACCGACTGCCAGAAACGCGTGTTCTCGAGGAGCTCCGGAATGACCGACACCGTGGCGATGTATATGAAGCCCCCGGCGGTGAATGGCAGCACCCACGCCACCGCTGACTCATCTGGGGGAAGTGGAATGGGGGTTAGCGTAAGGGGGAGAGGGACGGAAGGAAGGAGGGAGGAAATGGAAAATGCAAATGATGGCTAGAAAGGTATATATAGGGTTGTAGAATGAAGAAATGAAGAAGGGAGGGAGAAGGAGAGAAGAAAAGAAAGATAACTGGACAAATGAGAGAAAGGCATATGGAAGGAAATAAGAAAATAATGTACAAAAAAGGAGAATGTGAATGAAGGAGGGAAGGAAGGAGGGAATGAGAGAGTGCAACAAAAAATAGTGTGAATGATGACTTAAAAAAAAAGACAATGATAACAATGAATTAAAACAGAAAATAGAGAGCAATAGATAAATAGAAATAGACAGCAATATAAATGTGTGTGTGTGTGTGTGTGAGGGAGATAAAAAGAATAATGAATAGATGAATGACAGAAGATACAGAGAGGACGATAAAATTGGGTGTGTAATGAAGTAGAGTGTGAGGGAGAGAAGAGAGAAAGACACATTGGTAGACAAATGAAAAGAAATAAAAAAGGCTGTATAATGAAAGTGTGAGACCAAGAAGAGTGACAATTAAAATGAGTGTGGAATGAAGTAGAGTGTGAGGGAGAGAAGAGAGAAAGAGCGAGTGAGAAAGACACACCGGTAGACAGATGAAAAGAAATAAAAAAAAAGGCTGTGTAATGAATGTTTAAGACGAAGACAAAAAAGTGAAATATTTCCCTCCAAACATCTATTTTTACCACTGATACTCAACCTAGCCCCCCCCACCACCACCACCACCATGCGTACCTGCCCCTTCCGCCAAGAGTGATATACAGGTGCCGGTTAGAGCCCCAAGCGCCGTCACCAGCTGCAGCATCATCGCCTGTGTGAGAGAGAGGGAGAGAGAAAAGATTTGTAAGATGAATTAAAAACAAACATGATGCCTAACCTAATCTAACAAAACTTGACCTAAACTAATCTAACAAAACTTAACCTAACCTAACTTGACATAACCTAGTAGAACAAAACTTGTCCTACACTAATCTAGCACAACTTAACCTAACCTAACTTTCCTAATTAACCTATTCTTCCCTTTCTTCACACACACACACACACACACACACACACACACACACACACACACACATACATACATACATCCTCCACACATCCTCATTAATTTCTTCCTCCACATTCCACATCCACATTCAGTTCTGCGCCCGTGATTTTCCCTCTGATAACCTGTTTTAATATTGGGAGTATTGGATTAGGCTCGGTCAAGTTAGGTTAGGTTAAGTTTTATTAGATTAGGTTAGGCCAAGTTAGGTCTGGTTAAGTTTTGTTAAATTAAGTAAGGTTAGGTTAGGTTAAATTTTGTTAGATTCAGTTGGGTCGTTAGGTTAGATTAACTTTTGTTAGATTTGGTTAGGTAAAGTTAGGTTAAGTTTTGTTAAATTAGTTTAAGTTGTTTTGTTAGATTAGGTTAGTTAAGTTTTGTTAGCTTCAGTTAGGTCGTTAGGTTAGATTAAGTTTTGTTAGATTTGGTTAGGTCAACTTAGATTAAGTTGTTAGATTAGTTTAGGTCATTTTTAGATTAGGTTAGGTCAAGTTAGTAAGTTTTGTTAGATTGTTAGGTCATTAGGTTAGGTTAAGTTTTGTTATATTTGGTAAAGTCAAGTTAGTATAAGTTTTGTTGGATTAGTTTAGGTCATTTTGTTAGATTAGGTTAGGTCAAGTTAGATTAGAAGTTTTGTTAGATTCAGTTAGGTCATTAGGTTAGATTAAGTTTTGTTAGATTTGGTTAGGTCAAGTTAGTATAAGTTTTGTTAGATTAGTTTAGGTCATTTTGTTAGATTAGGTTAGGTCAAGTTTTGTTAGATTAAGTTAGGCATTATTATTATCATTACCCCCCCCCCCCCCCACCACCACACACACACACACACACACGCACCTTTCTTCTGCTACACCCAGACTGGAGGAGGATGGCAAAGTCCCCGATCTCATGTGGAATCTCGTGAAGGAAGATGGTGAGCGTGGTGACTGTTCCCACACTCTTGCCCGCCAGGAAGGACGCACCAATGGCCAGCCCGTCGGTGAGGTTGTGCGTGAAGTCTGCCGCCAAGTTGAGGTAGCCAGCGACCTTGATTGTGCCTGTGTGGGGATGACTGGTTCAGGCTAGGTAGGGGCAGTTAGGGATGGGTGGGTAGGGTTTTTTTTACAGCAAGGGAGGTAGTGTGTGTGTGTGACGGAGGGAGAGGGAGGGAGGGAGAAAATAAAAACAGAGAGATGGGATGGAAAGTAAAGAGGAGATGTGGAAGAAAAATAATGATAATAATAATAATAATGTGTGTGTCTGTGTGTGTGTGTGTGTGTGTGTGTGTAATTTACCTCTTGGTCTGCTGCAGGTCTCTCTCAAGATTGCCATCATACGTGCTAGAAATGTTGTAATTACCGCTATACTGTGCCCTAAATGTGCACTCGTTAGGAGCCGCTATTCCCAAGATTATCCAAATCCTAATCTAACAAAATTTATCCTAACCTAACAAAATCTAATCTAACAAAACTTAACATAATCAAACTTTACCTAACCTAACCAAACTTAACCTTATCTAACAAAACTGAATCTAACCTAACTTCACCTAACCTAATCTAACTTCACCTACCTTAACCTAACTTCAACTAACCTAATCTAACTTCACCAAATCTAATCCAACTTCACCTACCTTAACCTAACTTCACCTAACCTAATCTAACGACCTAGCCTAATCCAATATGACCTGTCCCCCCCAACTGCCAAAATATGATGTGCTAGACTGCCGTTATTAATTCATTTTCCTTACTGGCCAAAAAAGATTTATCCGTCGGTGAAATGAGTGTTTTAAGGGATATATATATTCACCTAAAATCAAGCTGAGTTAACCCTTAGATGGCAGCAGTATTTGAAGTAGCTCCCCCAGAAGTAAACAGTCTCTATATAGTCACTGCCAACCTTAGGACCATAGCATAAATATAGTTACGCCACATACTAGATGTTTTAACTATCGTCTATGTATGGATTCTACCGCAGTCTGGAAGTGTTGTTATATTTCTGCCACTCAAAACTGACTGACTGAATTTTAGATCATCTATATAGAGTTCCGCCGTCGTCTAAGGGTTAACCACAACAAAGCTAACAAAACTAAATCTAACCAAACTTAATCTAACCTAACGACCTAACCTAGTCTAACAAAAATTAACCTAATAGGTAATTGTGGAGATTGAGTCCGTGCCTCCAAAATACAATATTACGCCTCCATGTTATAGTTAAGGGACAGAATACATGCCCCTCAACCATAATATGAAGGCACAAGTACTTAAAAGTAAAGAAAAAGACCTAATCCCCAAACTTTACACAACCTAACCTCTAACAGGGGGGCTTCACCCCCCTCCTAACCAGGGGGGGGGGCACAGCCCCCCTGGACCCCCCCTCCACATGTATGATGCACTGTTAAAAATAGAGAAGTACAACAGTATGTGAGACCTTGGAAAGCTTATTATTCTCGTGGGGGCAATATTGGAGGAGCGTAGTGACTCGCCATGTTTACCACCTAATCTAACCTAATCCAACCTGACCCGTCCCCCCCACTGCCAAAATGTTATGTGCTACGGTAGTCTGCCCTTATTTCCATATTAGCCAAAAAAGATTTATCCGTCAATGAATTGAGTGTTTTAAGGGATTTACGTTCACCTAAAACTGAGTTCACAGCATCCACAAAATTAAGACATGTGAAAAAATGGTTGAAAAATTATGAAACTATGAATCTTGCTTAACCTGTAAAGAACACAATTAGGTACACACACACACACACACACACACACACACACACACACACACACACACACACACACACCTTCGCTCTTCTTGTCGGCTTGCTTCCCACCGTTCTTCTTCTTCTCACTCTTCTTCTTGTCTCCATCTTTCTCTCCCTTCTTCCCTTTCTCCTCTCCCTTCGCCGCGTCGCCGTTCGCCGCGTTCACCAAGTGTGTGTGTCCGTGCGAGTGGCCGTGACCGCCCTTAAAAATCCTCACAATCTTCTCGACAACCAAAAACGCGATGATACCCCCAAGAACAGCCAACCCAATGCTCATATCATGCCCATGGCCTTCTCCTGACGCCTCCGAGTGTGAGTGCGAATGTGAGTGTGAGTGTGAGTGCGAGTGTGAGTCAGAGGAAGCCTTAGCCATGAGTGCATGTGGTATGAGGTGAAGGAATGCATCGCCGAGGAGACCCCCAGAAGCGAACGCAAGGAGGACTTTGAGGTACGGCTGGTGTTCCTTGCTATTAGTGACGGGGATGAAGAAGAGTATGAGGTAGGGTGCGATGCTGATGGCTAGGGTGGCGGTGAGAGCCTCGAGCCACACACTGGACCTGGGCGGGGCAGCGGGGGACTTGGTATGGGGGTGGGGGTCGCTATGGGAATGGGAATGGGGGTCGCTATGGGAATGGGAATGGGGGTCACTATGGGAATGGGGGGTATGTTCTCCCTCTCCCACCCCTCCCCCCCCATCCCCATCCTCCTGGTATGGGTCATTAGCTTGTTTACTCCATTTAAAAGCCGGTGGTTCCTCGTGGGCGTGTCCGTGGGAATGGGCGTGGGCGTGGTCGTGGGAGTGTCCATGCCCACATACCAGAGGGAGGGAGAAAAATATGAAGACCACTAGTATGATAGGAACCACCACTCGTAAGAGCACCCGGGTCATCTTGCAGGGTCAGAGGTCACGGGGGGTGGTCAGGTTGGGGTCACGCGAGGTCACACAGATGGTGGTTAGACGTGGCACACACACACT
The DNA here is from genome assembly GCF_024679095.1 of Eriocheir sinensis. Lineage (NCBI taxonomy): Eukaryota > Metazoa > Arthropoda > Malacostraca > Decapoda > Varunidae > Eriocheir > Eriocheir sinensis. Next base: position 3,399,479 of record NC_066565.1, read on the forward strand.
CGACTGGTTCTGGTGGAGTGGTGGACTGGTGGCTCTTCTTCCTCTTCTTTTGACCTCCTGTGGTGTGGTGCTCTTCTTCTTCCTCTTCTTTGGACCTGTAGCTCTCCTCTTCCTCCTCTTCTTTGGCCCTGTATCACTCCTCTTCTTCCTCTTCTCTTTCTTCTTTTGTCTCTACGTATTTATTTTTTTCTTTATCTTCTTTTTTCTCCTCTTCTTCCTCTTCTTTGGACCTGTAGCTCTCCTCTTCCTCCTCTTCTTCCTCTTCTTCGGCCCTGTATCACTCCTCTTCTTCCTCTTCTTCTCTTTCTTCTTTTGTCTCTATACGTATTTATTTTTTTCTTTATCTTCTTTTTTCTCCTCCTCTTCCTCTTCTTTGGCCCTGTATCACTCCTCTTCTTCCTCTTCTCTTTCTTCTTTTGTCTCTACGTATTTATTTTTTTCTTTATCTTCTTTTTTCTCCTCCTCTTCCTCTTCTTTGGACCTGTAGCTCTCCTCTTCCTCTTCTTTGGCCCTGTATCACTCCTCTTCTTCCTCTTCTTCTTTTTCTTCTTTTGTCTCTACGTATTTATTTTTTTCTTTATCTTCTTTTTTCTCCTCTTCTTCCTCTTCTTTGGACCTGTAGCTCTCCTCTTCCTCCTCTTCTTCCTCTACTTTGGCCCTTCTTCTTTTTCTTCTTCTTTTGCCTCTATGTATTTACTTCTTTTCTTAGTCTTCTTTTTTTCTCCTCCTCCTCTTCTTCTTCTTCCTCCTGTGGCACTCCTCCTCCTCTTCTTCTTCTTCTTCCTCTTCTTTTGACGTGTACGGTGTGTCAGTTCTTCCTCTTCTTCTTCTTTGGACTTGTAGCTTCTTCTTCTTCTTCTTCTTCTCTTTTCTTTATCTTCTCTTTCTTCTATACTTCCCTTTTTTTCTTTTTCTTCTTCTTTCTTTCCTTCCTCTTCTTCTTCTTCCCTTTAATTCCTTCCTCTTAATTCTTCTCTTTCCTTCCTCTTCTTCTCTCTTTCATTCAATCCTCTTCTCTCTTTCCTTCCTCTTCTTCTTCTTCTTTCCTTCCTCGATCTACTTCTTCCTCTTCTTCTTTTCTAGACGACCTTATTTTTACTTATTATTGTTCTCTTTCACATGTATTAATAGTTGTATAATCTCACTCTGTCCTGCCTGGGGGTAGGGATGGCATGTTCCCCTTGTTGTTTACCTGCAACAATAAACTATCAATCAATCAATTAATTCTTCCTTTATTCATATTTTGCCTTTTTCTCATTTTCTTCATAAATTTGTTTTTTTAGTCTCCATATATAGGCCTACTTTTTTTCTCTCCTTTCCCATTATTTTTCTCATTCTGCCATTCAACAAAGTTCCCCCGTGTACATTATTCTTCTTTATTCAATTTCTCCCTCTCCCTCCCTTTCGTTCCCTGCACACGTGTCTAATAATTGATGGCTTATGTAAAATGTTTCGTGTGAAGTCGAATGTGTGTGACCTCGTGTGGGGTGCCCGCTGTACGATGACTGGCCTCCTCGCGTGACGGTCCGGGGGGTAGATTTATATACATTTACATAGAAAATCAGACCACACAGACCCCATGGTCCAGACTAGGTGGTCTGTCCTTAAACCTAAGTGATTCTACATTAACCAGAAGGCTCCAAAACGTTGCATTTCAACTCGTTAATATCAAGTTGAAGGAAGTGACGGTCGAGCTTGTTTTTGAAGGAGTCAATCTTGTTACACGTACTGGACCACTGATGGTGGAAGCTTATTCCATTCTCGCACTACAACGTTGGTATAGAAAAATTTGGTGCAGTCTGAATTTACTTGTCTACATTTGAGTTTTACGCCATTGTTCCTCGTTCGCAAAGTGTCATCGATCATAAACAATGTTGATGTCTACATTCGTGAAACCATTAAGTATTTTAAAACATTCGATCAGTTTTCCTCGGAGGCGACGTTTCTCAAGAGAGAACATGTTAAGGGTGGAAAGCCTTCGTAAGATTTGTTGCGCAAGGAAGGGATCATTTTTGTTGCCCGACGCTGAACACCTTCTAATTTAGCAATGTCCTGTGCATGGTGGGCAGACCAAAACTGTACCGCATATTCCAAGTGGGGTCTGACTGAACTATTGTAGAGCGGAAGTATTACATCTTTATTCTTGAATCAAAAGTTTCTTTTAATGAAGCCCAACATTCTGTTCGCTTTATTTGCAGCATCGATGCATTGATGTGAGAATTTGAGGTTTGATGCGATTTTGACCCCCAGGTCTGCAAATTTACTATTGCGATTATTGAGTCCAACATCCACGTCGTTGATGTAAATAATGAAGAGCACTGGGCCAAGAACCGAGCCCTGAGGGACGCCGCTAGTGACCGGTCCCCGCTCTGAGTTAAATCCGTCAATCACCACTTTGTTGTCTGTTGCTCAACCAATTCGCGATCCATTGGTTTACTTGACCATCAATACCTATTTGCTTTAATTTATAAAGTAATTTATGATGTGGGACTTTATCAAACGCTTTCTGGAAATCAAGATAGACTGCGTCCAATGATTTGGTTACGTCATAAACTGAGAAGAGGTCATTATAAAAGGTCAATAGGTTTGATTGGCAGGATCTTTTGTTACGGAAGCTATGTTGTGAATCCCCAATTAATGAGTGGTTTTCGAGGTAACTCACAATTTTGTCTCTAATTATGTTCTCAAGTAGCTTACCTACAACTGAAGGTCACACACACAAACACAGGTCGGTATTAAAAGACAGTTTCGCTTCCCACATCAGCTATTTCTAAAGGTCAAAGCGGGGCTCAGTCGGGTTCCAATGAGTGTTTCTTCAGGTTCATGGTACAGAGGAAGGGTTAAACTACCACCAGGGTCATAAAACTACTACTGGAAATGCCCACAACTCTAACGGAAGCCTTGTCAAATATGTGTTTCCTAGGTTCAGGGTACAGAAGAAGGGTTAAACTACCATCAGGGTCACAAAACTACTCCTGGAAATGGCCACAACTCTTACGAAAGCCTTGTCAAATATGTGTTTCTTATGTTAATGGTACAGAGGAAGGGCCTAACTACCACCCGGGTCATAAGACTACTCCTGGAAATGGCCACAACTCTTACGAAAGCCTTGTCAAATATGTTTCTTATATTAATGGTACAGAAGAAGGGCCAAATTACCACCAGGGTCATAAGACTACTCCTGGAAATGGCCACAATTCCTACGAAAGCCTTGTCAAATATGTGTTTCTTATATTAATGGTACAGAGGAAGGGCCAAATTACCACCAGGGTCATAAGACTACTCCTGGAAATGGCCACAACTCCTACGAAAGCCTTGTCAAATATGTGTTTCTTATATTAATGGTACAGAGGAAGGGCCAAATTACCACCAGGGTCATAAGACTACTCCTGGAAATGGCCACAACTCCTACGAAAGCCTTGTCAAATATGTGTTTCTTATATTAATGGTACAGAGGAAGGGCCAAATTACCACCAGGGTCATAAGACTACTCCTGGAAATGGCCACAACTCCTACGAAAGCCTTGTCAAATATGTGTTTCTTATATTAATGGTACAGAGGAAGGGCCAAATTACCACCAGGGTCATAAGACTACTCCTGGAAATGGCCACAACTCCTACGAAAGCCTTGTCAAATATGTGTTTCTTATATTAATGGTACAGAGGAAGGGCCAAATTACCACCAGGGTCTTAAGACTACTCCTGAAACCCTTGTCAAATATGTGTTCTTGGATGGCGGTGTCTTATAATATTACCGTCAGACACACAGGGCCAATTTTACAGACTAACACAGTGGCTTTGTAATCACCCGAACCAAACTATTCAATCCTCTACACTCCATAATGGTTAGGTTTTCGACGCAACACCTGATACACAAAAGATTTCCCCATTTGCTTTCCTTAAATTACTGAACTTAAATATGACCACCAAACATTGTAAGAGGAATTTTCTAAGTCTTTGGTGTTGGTTTGGAGGCTTATTAACACCATGACTGTGGATTTCCTACCAGAACATATCACCAAGCTACATGAATGGAACAAAAAGTGGCTGCTACAATTCAGTGAAGAAAAATGTAAAGTCCTGCACCTTGGGAGGGGATATCCAGCACACCAATACCACATGGGAAACACTCCACTATCCACCACAGAGGCAGAGAAAGACCTGGGAGTGTATGTTACCAGGCTACCAGTGAAGGGGCAGGATACACACACCACAATACTCACAATACCACCACCACCACCCACACAGAAGCAGAAAGAGGCAGAGAGTGTAGGCTGCCAGGCACCAGCAGTGGGAAAGGATCCACAATACACCACATGGGAAAACACTCCACTATCCACCAATCAGACACCCCACCCACAATGGAAGCATCCACACACCACAGAGGAGGCTGAAAGAACCCAGTGTATGTTACCAGGCTACCAGTGAAGGGATATCCAGCACACCAATACCCCAGTGAAGACCAAATCCGTGCCAATCACAGCGAACGGGTTAACCCATCATGGCAAACTGTGCAAGTGGCCCATAGACAGACAGGCACTTGGAGATAAACGCAAGTACAAACGTCAATATTTATTATTCTCCGACCGTTAATACTGTACATAAATATATAAATCTATCTGGAAATGTGTCGAAATGAAGGAGGGAGACGGAAATAAGGGAATGAAAAAGAAAATGGGAGATGGGTGTGATTGCCTTGATTAATTTTAGGTTAGTTTGGGATTACATCATTGTTTGTGTGTTTGTTTGTTGTTGATGTAGAGTGTGTAAAGCCCACCACCACCACCGCCACCATTACTTTCACTTGTAACTTATCGGTAAAAGCTCTTCAGAAATTGGTGGGAAAATAATTATAAGCGAGATGATTCATAAACGGCAGAAAAGGTGAAACTAAAGAGCAATATGACTCTCTCTCTCTCTCTCATTTTTTTTCTTTCCTTCCTTCCTTCTCTCTCTTGTTCTGTCATTCTACTTTAATTCATTCCTTTTTCTTTTTTTTCTTTCTTCTTCCTTCATTCATTCCTCTCTCTCTCATTTTTTTCTTTTTTCTTTCCTTCCTTCTCTCTTTTTTTCTTTCTACTTTCCTTTGTCCCTCTCTCTCTCTCTCTCTCTCTCTCTCTCTCTCTCTCTCTCTCTCTCTCAAACAACCACAACCCAAAAGTAACAAGTGACATTAAAATAAAAATAAAATAAAAAATAAAATACTCATAAAATTACTACATACTTCCACTGCCTCAGAGAACTATGTAAATATTAAAGAAGTAAATATATACAAAAACTCATTAACTTGTCTCTAATTTATGCTTCCGAAGGTTAATTATATTGTTAATTAAGATAAAAAAATAACTCGGTGGTGGCGTGTGTGTGTGTGTGTGTGTGTGTGTGTGTGTGTGTGTGTGTGTGTGTGTGTGTGTGTGTGTGTTTCTCTAGCCAATTCTAATGGAAGGAAGGAATTAAGGAAGGAAGGAAGAAAAGAAAGAAATGACATATGAGAGTAAAGGAAGGAAGGAAGGAAGGGAGAGAAGAGGGAAGAAGGAATGGACGGAGGAAGAGGAGGAAACATAAGTAGCTGAAGGAAGGAGAGAAAGGAAGGAAGGAGGTGGAAACGAGAGAGAGATGGATCGAAATGAGTGAGAGAGAGAGAGAGAGAGAGAAAAAAAGAAAAAGGACATGTACGAGAAACACTAACAATAAAAATAAAAAAAGGTCGAGAAAGAAAAACGGATCAAAAAAGAAAACGGAAAACCTAGGACATGGAGAGGAGGGAAAACTACACTATCTTAAACCTTATATGCAAACATGGGTATTTGTACATTCAGGCCCGCGGCACCAACACCACAGTGCCCACAGCTGTCCACACCCTCCTCGCTCACCCCCACACCCACCAGGCGAAGAAAACGGGGGTGGAAAGGGAAGAAAATGGGTCACAACTTGCCAGGGGTGACTCAGTTTGAAGGATAAAATAACGTCGAGATCTCGTTATACAATTTTCCTTCACTCGAGACCGAAGATGAAGGGGAGAAAGAAAATGGGAGGTGAAAAATGGAAGAAAATGGGATACAACTTGCCAGGGGTGACTTAGTTCAAAAGGATAAAGTGTTGGAAAGACCTCAAGTTGGTTTTATACAATTTGCCTTCACAACAAGAGGCCAGGGATGGAAGGAGTGAAGGGAAAGAAAATGGGAGGTGAAAAATGGAAGAAAATGGGGTATGATATTTTAGGGATTACTCAGGGAAAGGATAAAGTGCTGGAAAGACCTCAAGATGGTTTTATACAATTTTCCTTCACAACAAGAGACCTGAGATGGAAGGAGAGAAGGGAGGAATGTGGAAAGAAAGGAGGAAGAGGGAGAGGGAAAGAAAGGAGTTTAGAAGAATGGATATGAAAGTGGAGGAGGAGGAGGAGGAAGAAGTGGAGAATGAGGTAAAGAAAGGAGAAGGGAGAGAAGGAGGAGAAACTAAAGAAAGGATTAGACATAAATATTAAAAGGAAAGATATTTAACTGGAGAATGAAGTAGAAGAAGAAGAGGAAGAAAATAATGTGAAAGAACTGCAAAAATATTAGAAGGAGGAGGAGGAGGAAGACATGGAGGAGAAATTCACAAAAATACTACAGAAATTAATAAAAAAAGTGAATAATGGGAAGACATGGAGAAAAAAAAAAGAGGAGGAGGAGGAGGAGGAGGAGGCACGACACAAGCTAATAAAGATCCCAAGCTGCGTTAGGTCTTGAGTTTCTTCCGGCAGACGCTGTTCGAAGCCTCCGAGTCCGACGTTTCCGAGCCTGAGCCGTCGAACTCCACCAGCGACCCGCCCTTGGAGCTGAGCAGGCTATTGTTGCTGGTCATGGCCGCGAAGTTCCCTGTGTACTTAGTCTTCTCCAGCGACCGAACTGGAAGAGACGGGAACGGGGGGTGAGCAGAAGCTGGTATAGGGAGGGAGAGAGACGGGAGGAGGGAAGGAAGGGAGGAGAGGGTGAGGGAGGGAAAGGAAAGAGAAAGGGAGGAAAGTTGGAAAGTTTTGTTTAGTCAGTGCAACATCTGTGGTCATATGCCGGAGAGAGACAGAAGGGGAAGGAATTATAGGAGAAAGGAACAGATCCCAGGAGACGGGACACAACCCCCGATTAATACCTGGTACCCATTCACTGCTGGGTGGAGAGGGGCGTAGGGTATCGGAAAAGCCGCCCAAATTTTTTCACTCCGCCCAGGAATCGAACCCGGGCTCTCTTGGTTGTGAGCCGAGTGTGCTAACCACTGCACCACGAAGCAGAGAAGGGGAGGAAGAGGAGGAGGAGGAAGACTGCAGAATGAGGAGAAGGAGAAACTAAAGAAGGAAAGATGTTTAACTGGAGAATGAAGTAAAAGAAAAAGAACAAAAGGAAAAAAAAAATTGTATACAGAATCATATGCACGGAGGGAAATGGAACTGGAGTGGATTGCTTTCCCGTCAAATCGTGAAGCCATTGTGTGTGTGTGTGTGTGTGTGTGTGTGTGTGTGTGGTGAGGGCTGGTATGTTTGTGCTGTTGTTGTTGTTGTTAGTGAAGCGGACCAATCATTCCCCTAGGCTGGGTGACGTCATTACAACCTTGCATGCATGACCCAGCTCGGCCAGACTCTGTTCTCATACGTGCTAAAGGCAGGATGTTAAGTGATGCCCTCAGACTGTCCCTATCAAGTGCTTCCTCATCGGCCATGTCACTGTTCTCATACGTGCTAAAGGCAGGATGTTAAGTGATGCCCTCAGACTGTCCCTATCAAGTGCTCCCTCATCGGCCTTGTCACTGTTCTCATACGTGCTAAAGGCAGGATGTTAAGTGATGCCCTCAGACTGTCCCTATCAAGTGCTCTCTCATCCCTGACACCCTGATGCTCAAACCCTCCTTTTTTCTTTACAATAGAGGAAAGTTTAAGAGAAAAAAAAATGGAAACTATAATGAGAAAAAATAAAAGCCTGCTACTCACTGCTCCTACAAGTCAATAGTCACCTCCCCTCACACTCCACCATCACCTCTGCTTCCACACCCCACTATAAGTCATCTCCACTGCCTTCCTCTGTCACCTCCACACACTTAATCATCTCCACTGCCTTCCTATATCACCACCTCACCTCACCTCCATCATCAACTGGAAGCCAATCTCTCGTCTGACAACCTCAACCCTCAACCCAAGACACAGCGTAGAGGGTCGTGCTTAAGATACAGTTCCTAGTCCTACACCAGTGAGCGTCGCGGCCAAGGCGAGCGTCACTAAAGCAACACACGGCGTCTGTACCTCCGGGCTGAGCTGAGTCACGCATGTGCAGTTGTTGTTTTGGTAAGTCCTGGTCCGGGCTAACCTCTCGTCCTCTATGTCGGACTGAAAGAGAGAACAGGGAGGGAGGGAGTGAGGGAAGGCGGTGGCTGGGTGGTCAGCGTGCAGGCACGGTATCCAGGAGCACCCAGGTTCTCATCCCGCCCGCCTCTGCAAGCTGACAATTTTGAGTCATTGCCGAGTGGCCTAAGACTACCCACATGCTGTCCTGAAGACCATCTATCAACCCACATTCTCTCTCTAAAGATGATCAAAGATGAGTTCTGGGAGGGAAGCATGAATCAAGCAAGATGGCACCACTATAAACACTTGCCTGCACCATAACAAGGCTGGGACTGGCCACCAGGCCCCACCAAGAAACACATAAAGCTCATAACACTACCCATGGACATAGTAACACAACAACCTCCACCAAAGCCTTGTCAAACCATCACTAAGCTCATAATCATGGCAATAGTAACACACCAACCTCTGCCAAAGCCTTGTCAAACTATCACTGGGTTCATAACACTACCCATGGACATACTAACACAACAACCTCTGCCAAAGCCTTGTCAAACTATCACTGGGTTCATAACACTACCCATGGACATACTAACACAACAACCTCTGCCAAAGCCATGCCAAACTATCACCAGGCTCATAACACAATAGTCCGTTTCATTCCATCTGTCCACTTAAGAACATAGATGTGGCACCTGTACATTACCGTTTACCGGTGATGAGGTTTCAGGCCCTGGTCCTCCACCGTAGCAGCACTCCACAGGGCCACTAACATTATAACAGTAATATTAGCACCTAAAGTTGTCCTCAATCCTCATATTTGTGAAGTCGTAGGATTTAGTGAATAAGTGAGTCTTCAGCGGTTTCTTGAAGATTACCAGACTGCCACTGTTCTTAACGTCCCGGGTAACTCATTATAGAGCCGCGGGGCACTCTTCTCAAATGCTCTGAAACCCAGTTCCAGGTTGACCCTGGGCTCATAGAGTCTATACCGTTCTGTACTGTGTCTCACTGACATGGTGGTGTCCAAATAAAAATCCTGTAGAATATTTCTCAAATATCCAGGTTTACCAAGTCGCGTTGCTTGATAAGTCAAGACACATATTTTGTAGACTATTCGTGCCTTAATGGGCAGCCAATGCAAGTGCAAGTGCAGGTGTTATTCTCTCACGGGGGGGCAGACCCTTTATTAGCCTTGCAGCTCTGTTCATAACAAGTTGTAGTTTCTACAGCAGATATTTAGGAAGGCCATAATAAAGTGAGTTACAATAATCCAGCTTACTAGTTACATGATTATATATAAGCATCTTCATAGTCTTATCATCCAGGTATTTCTTGATAAACGCAATATTTCTCAGATGGTAGCCTGCCGTTCTCACCACCTGATTGATCTGTTCTTTGAATGATGGAGTGCAGTCAAGTATCACACCTAAATCTTTGACTGACTTTTTTACAGTCATAGTGTCATCTTTTATCCGAAGAGTGGAAACATCTAGCCTCCTGAGATCCACAGCATTGTTAGTTCATGATTGCGTGAAGATCAACTTTACATTTTCAGTAATATATTTGAATGTTTGTGTATACAAGAAAAACTCAAGTCTTTTAATATGAACTGCAAACGTGCCGATTTGCATCGATAATCTACCATATAAGCACATGAAAGAACAACTTGTATATCAAATAGTATTGTCTGATCATACTCAAACAATTCACAGCCTTTCAGATACTCATATTTCATCTCATTCAGGTACATAAAGTGACATCTGACTGCAAGGGTCTATACATAAGGAATTTTGATGTGTTGCATGTAAATTACATGGGTAGCCTAACATTCTAAATAGCCTAGCATCACATTCAACAGTTACTATTATTTATTATTTCATGTTATATTGATTAATAATCATTATTTACATACAATAAATTATTAAGATATCCTTTACATGCGCTTGCAGAGATAGTTGTCTTTTAATATACCTGAAATGAGCTATCAATCAATGAATTTGGAAAACATATATCGTTCGAGCATGATGTGACTGTGTTATTTGATACACGCTTGTCTTTTCCTGTGCTTGTGTGTTAGATTATTGATGCAAACGACTGACTTGTTTTTTGTATACATAATCATTCAAATATATTATTGAAAAATAAGCTTGAATGTCTATCACAACAGTTGATTTTCACATATTCACAAACTAGAAATGAGCAGGTGACACATCCATCAAAATTCCTGCTTTGTTGGTGGACAGATGAAATGGAATGGACAATACCCATGGACATACTACCATTACAACCTTGTCAAACTATCACCAGGCTCATAACACTATCCATGGACATACAACCTTGTCAAACTATCACCAGGCTCATAACACTATCCATGGACATACAACCTTGTCAAACTATCACCAGGCTCATAACACTACCCATGGACATACAACCTTGTCAAACTATCACCAGGCTCATAACACTACCCATGGACATACAACCTTGTCAAACTATCACCAGGGTCATAACACTACCCATGGACATACTAACACAACAACCTCTGCCATAGCCTTGTCGAATGTGTGTGTGTGTGTGTGTGTGTGAGCCCGAAAATGTTTGAGAATGTTCCTTTGTTTGTAAGTGTGTTAGTGTGTGTGTGTGTGTGTGATGTTTTATTATCCTGCGACACTGGAGAGGATAAACAATAAGGAAACAAAAAATAAAGAAATAAAACAGGGAGGGTACAGAGAAGAAGAAAAAAAAGGTGCTCATTTAAATTGTCTATTCCTTCTCTTCCTCTATCAATGGTTTCCGCTCCCTTTCTCTCCCTCTTCCTTCTACACTCTCTCTTACCTCTCCTCCTCCTCTCTCTCCTTTCACCCTTTCCCTCTCCCTCTCTCACACACACACACACACACTTCTGCATCTCTCTCTCTCTCTCTCTTCCTCTCCTTCACTCTCTCTCTCCAAGTTCCCTTTCCTCCCTTTTCTCTCCCTCTCCTCCTCTCCTTCACTCCCTCCCTCACCCTCTCCTGCTCCCTTTCCTTCCTTTCCTCTCCCTCTCCAAATTCCCATCTCCTTTTCTCTTCCTCTCCAAGTTCCCTTTCCTCTCCCTCTCCAAGTTCCCTTTCCTCCTCTTTCCTCTCCCTCTCCAAGTTCCCTTTCCTCCTCTTTTCTCTCCCTCTCCCCCCCTTCTTCACTCTCACTCCTCTCCAAGTTCCCTTTCCTTGCCTTTTCTCTCCCTCTCTCCTCCCTCCCTCTCCCTCTCCTGTCCAAGTTCCCATCTCCATTCCTCTCCCTCTCCTCCTGCCTCCCCCACTCACTTTGGTTCTCCAGCAAGTTGTTCTGTTTTTTGAGGTCGTCTATGTCCTGCTGATGTGCCGAGTTCTTCCGTCGCATGAACTCAATGTAGTCCGCAGCCTTCTTCAGGATCTGCGCTCGGCTAGCCTGAAATAACGAAGGTTGGGTTAGTGACGACTCCCCTTCTTCTTCTTCTTATTATTATTATTATTATATTAACATGCTTCCTATGCCTTCTTCTAATCTATATGACATTGTGCTTTTTCTTTGATTCTTACTTTTATCTGTTCTATTCCTTGATTGCTTCCTTCCTTTCTTCCTCTTCCTCCTCCTTTGTTTTTCTTCTTCTGCTCTGAACTTTATCTTCTTCTTCCATTCTTCCTCCTCTTCTTCTCCTTCTATACTTTTTTATCTCTCTTTCTCTTCCTCCTCCTCTTCCTATTCTTCTTCTTTTTTCCTTTCTTTACCTTCCTCCTCTTCCCCCTCCTCTTCCTATTCTTCTCCTTCTTTCCTTTCTTTACCTTCCTTCTCTTCCTATTCTTCTCCTTCTTTCCTTTCTTTACCTTCCTTCTCTTCCTATTCTTCTTCTTTACTTTTTTTACCTTCCTTCTCTTCCTCCTCCTTCTTCTTCCCTTCTACTCCTCTTCCTCCTCCTCTTTGTCTTCTTTTCTTCCACCTTCCACTTCAATTCTTCTTCCTTCTCATCTTAATTTTATTCCTCTTCCTCCTCCTCCTCCTCCTCCTCTCCTATGCCTCCCTTCCTTATCTACTTTTCTACCCTCTTCCTACTTATCTCCTCCTTCCTCTTCTTATGTCTTTCTTCCTCTTCTATTCTTCCTACAATCTTAATTTTATCTTCTCTCGTTCCTTCCTTCCTTCCACTACTATTCCTCTTCTTCATATTGTTTTTTGTTTGTTTTTTTTACAGCTAAAGAAACAGCTCAAGGGCAACAACAAAAAAAAAGGCGTAAAAAAAGCCTGCAAATCGCCGTTCCTACAGAGACAGAAGTTACGAGCAGCCAAAAGAGAGGTCAATTTCGGGAGGTGAAGCGTCTTGAAAAACTATCCTATCCTATCACTTCTATTCTCCTTCAACCTTATCTTAATTTTTTTTCTTCTTTAATCTATCTATTATTTCACTTATATTTCCAGTTGCCTATCCTAGCACCATTAGTTCTACCGACGCCGCCACCACCTGACGACGAGAGGTAAGTACTGGCCTGTTCTCATGTTGATTGATTGATTGATTGATTGATAGTTTATTGTTGCAGGTAAATCTCTTGAAGCTCAGGTGTTCTCAGGTACTTAATAAATTAGAACCTTATCTTAATATTTTTCCTTTCCTTCATTCCTTCATTCATTCACTCACACTCCCCCTCACCTTCTCCCCTCACCTTCTCCCTCACCTTCTCTCCCTGCAGCGACGGAACAGAGTCGCGCAGGGAGCAGAATGAGTCCTTTATGTGATCGCGACGTTTCCTTTCCAGGGCGTTGTGGTGTGCGCGCTTTTCCGCCTGCGAGGCAAACTGGAACTCCCCCCGCGCCGTACCCAGCGACTCGTCATCCTGTGGGCATGGGGTGTGGTCAGGGGCGGGGGTGGAGATGAGGGGGAGGGCCTTGGGTGAGGGGATGTGTGTGTGTGGGATGAGTAAGGATGGAGGGAGGTAAAGGGGAGTGTGTTAGTTTAGATTTTTTTTTTTTTTGTGTGTGTGTGTGTGTGTGTGTGTGTGTGTAGTGGGTAGGAGTGTGTTGAGTCAGGATTTACATGTGTAGGGGGGGGGTAGTTTTTTTCTTTGAGTGCGTGTGTGTGTGTGTGTGTGTGTTACGTCTTCTATGTCTGTATATGTATGTGTGTGCGTGTGTGTGTGTGTAATTATTTGTTGATATATCAGAAACAATTTGAAGCAGGTCTTAGTGTTATGATGTGCATATTAAAATCAATCAGAAAAAATAGTATCAACTGCCAGTGAAGCGGGTGTAATACTAGAGGAATGGCAGGTCCCAGAACAGTCCAATCAGGCCGGGGAGCACATGCCGCCCCTGCTCTCATAACCTTGGGTAAATACACATCTGAGTCACCCAGCCCACGGTGCCAGACTGTCATACGCAGCCTCAAATATCGTCAATTTTCATCGATTTTCAGGTTTTTGTCTACATCAATTTTTCAACATGCGACGCCCATTTTTGTATAGTTGCCTCCGTCATTCAGGGTTTGAGTGTTCTAGAATTGGCCTTTTCATTTCTGCCTAAATCTTTAGCCATATGAGATAATGACAGTTCTTTTCTGATTTCCTGAACAGTAGAAAATAAAGACAGGTGGTTTGTTTACAATGATGATATTTACTGATTTCCAAACCAAAAACTATCTCCTGTACCCTAATAACTCGCTTCATGTATAATTATCGTTAAAATGGTTAATTATTGATATTTTTTGGCTTTTTTTTTACAACAAAGGAGAACAAAAAGTGAGAAAAAAAAAAGCCCACTACTCGCCGCTCCCATAATAGACAAAAGTAAATATTGGCCAAAAGAGAGACCAATTTCGGGTGGAGAGGTGGGCCAGAAGCGGGTAAATACAACGCAGCGAGTACGATAGTCTGGCAACGGTGTGCGGCCCAGCTCCTTACCATGCAGCGCATGGTGACAAGTTTCCTTAAGTTGATTCCATGTGGATGATTTAGTTTGGCTGAGAAGGAATGGAAGGAATGGGTGAAGGGTGAAGTCTGGGGTGTGAATATAGAGGTTGGGAAGGGCTGAACTGGGAGGAAGATAATTGAGTAGAATCACTCCACACCTCCAAAGGACAATGTTTTCCCTGTTCTATAGTTCAGGCAGTGACTACGCATCCCTGAACAGTGATGTGATGGCAAGAGGGAAAAAGTTGGAAAGTTTTGTTTAATTGCCGCAACATCTGTGGTCATAAGCTGGAGAGACAGAAGGGGAAGGAATTATAGAAGGGAACAGATCCCAGGAGACAGGACACAACCCCCGACTAATACCTGGTACCCATTCACTGCTGGGTGGACTGGGGCGTAGGGTATCGGAAAAGCCGCCCAAATTTTTCCACTCCGCCCAAGAATCGAACCTGGGCTCTCTCGGTTGTGAGCCGAGTGTGCTAACCATTGCACCACGAAGACCCCGAGAGAGAGAGAGAGAAAATAATAACAAATACATATAATAATACACAGGAAATAAGAAATACAGATAAATAAATGTTAGGTTAGGTTTGACGAGGCGGCTAGGTTAGGTCAGCTTGGGGTAGTTTCTCACCATGTCTGCCTCCATATTATTGCTACAAGGGCAAGTACTGACGTCCTTCAACACCATCTTTATATTTTCTCCCTTACTTCGTAACATGACCGATCATGGCTATTAATTAGTGTCTGTACTCAAAGATAAATTGTGTGTGATGAATGTTCAGTGTGCTGGAAATAATTGTTGAATATTTATGATACTATAATGAAAATAGCAGACATGAACCCTGAACTAATTGTTATATGTGATATTATTCGTGAAAGAAATTAAGACACTCACTCACTCACTCATTACGATGTTTGAGAATAAGTGTATCGAAGACTATTATTGAGGCTAACGTTGAAATTGTTGACGGCCCTCGTAGAGCGCTGCATGAGCAGCGGAGCAGGGACTGAAACCTCATCAACAGTAAACTTATATTTTTTCTTTCCTCTCTTTAAGAATTAATTTTCTCTCCCTTTTTTATTTTTAATTGTATTGCTTGTTTTTTTATTTATATATTGGTATTCTATCATTATAATTATTATTGATTCTATTTATTATTTTATTTACTTTTTTAATTCATTGGTTTAATGAGGGTGAGTATATGTTCAGATGGCGGAGCTAAACTACACATTTACCGTAAAATTCAAAATAAACCGTATACTTGGTCACCTCAAACGACCGAACTGGAAGAGAAGGGGAGGTAAAGAGCTTGAGCAGGGAGGAAAGGGAGGTAAAAAGTGAAATTGACCGTAAATATTGATGCTCCAAGGACACACCATGAAAAAAAAAAAAAAGAGAAATAAACTACACTAGAGCTCAGGGACACATACAATAGGCGAAATAAACCTGATCCTGAAGTAAAAAAATAAAAAATAAATAAATAATTGAGGATTTTGAAAGGACACAACCAGGGACATAATTAACGAAACCATCACATTACCCTTTATAACCACATCCCAGAAGCTAATTACACCCAAACAAAAAAAAAAACATGATAATTGAGTAAAATAAAAGAAAAAAATAATTGGGGAGTATTTTGAGAAGGCAGAACCAGACCTAATTAATTAAACCACCAAATTACCCTTTATAACCACATTCCAGAACCAGACCTAATTAATTAAACCATGAAATTACCCTTAATAACCGACCCTGAAGCTGCAAGACACGTAATAAACACAAAAAAACGATAATTGAATGAAAGACAAGAAAAAAATTAATTACGGGGTATTTTGAGAAGGCAGAACCAGACCCAATTAATTAAACCACCAAATTACCCTTTATAACCGACCCTGAAGCTGCAAGACACGTAATAAACACACAAAAAACGATAATTGAATGAAAAACGAGAAAAAAGTTAATTAGTGAGGATTTTGAGAAGCCAGAACCAAACCTAATTAATTAAACCACCAAATTACCCTTAATAACCGACCCTGAAGCTGCAAGACACGTAATAAACACAATAAAACGATAATTGAATGAAAAACGAGAAAAAAAAATAATTAGGGAGTATTTTGAGAAGGCAGAACCAGACCTAATTAATTAAACCATGAAATTACCCTTAATAACCGACCCTGAAGCTGCAAGACACGTACACAGAAAAAAAACGATAATTGAATGAAAAACGAGATCAAATATTAATTAGGGAGTATTTTGAGAAGGCAGAACCAGACCTAATTAATTAAACCACCAAATTACCCTTTATAACCGACCCTGAAGCTGCAAGACACGTAATAAACACAAAAAAACGATAATTGAATGAAAAACGAGAAAAAATATTAATTAGGGAGTATTTTGAGAAGGCAGAACCAGACCTAATTAATTAAACCATGAAATTACCCTTAATAACCGACCCTGAAGCTGGAAGACACGTAATAAACACACACAAAAAGACACGTAATAAACACACAAAAAAAAAATTTGAATGAAAAACACGAAAAAATTAATTACGGGGTATTTTGAGAAGGCAGAACCAGACCTAATTAATTAAACCACCAAATTACCCTTAATAACCGACCCTGAAGCTGGAAGACACGTAATAAACACAAAAAAAAAATAGAATGAAAAACAAGAAAAAATTAATTACGGGGTATTTTGAGAAGGCAGAACCAGACCTAATTAATTAAACCACCAAATTACCCTTAATAACCAACCCTGAAGCTGCAAGACACGTAATAAACACAAAAAAACGATAATTGAATGAAAAACGAGAAAAAAATTAATTACGGGGTACTTTGAGAAGGCAGAACCAGACCTAATTAATTAAACCACCAAATTACCCTTTATAACCGACCCTGAAGCTGCAAGACACGTAATAAACACACAAAAAACGATAATTGAATGAAAAACGAGAAAAAAGTTAATTAGTGAGGATTTTGAGAAGCCAGAACCAAACCTAATTAATTAAACCACCAAATTACCCTTAATAACCGACCCTGAAGCTGCAAGACACGTAATAAACACAATAAAACGATAATTGAATGAAAAACGAGAAAAAAAAATAATTAGGGAGTATTTTGAGAAGGCAGAACCAGACCCAATTAATTAAACCACCAAATTACCCTTAATAACCGACCCTGAAGCTGCAAGACACGTAATACACAAAAAAAACGATAATTGAATGAAAAACGAGAAAAAAGTTAATTAGGGACTATTTTGAGAAGGCAGAACCAGACCTAATTAATTAAACCACCAAATTACCCTTAATAACCGACCCTGAAGCTGGAAGACACGTAATAAACAGAAAAAAAACGATAATTGAATGAAAAACGAGATAAAATATTAATTAGGGAGTATTTTGAGAAGGCAGAACCAGACCTAATTAATTAAACCACCAAATTACCCTTAATAACCGACCCTGAAGCTGAAAGACACGTAATAAACACAAAAAAAAAGATAATTGAATGAAAAACGAGAAAAAAAATAATTACGGGGTATTTTGAGAGGGCAGAACCAGACCTAATTAATTAAACCACCAAATTACCCATAATAACCACAGTCCCGAAGCTAATTACCCCCAAACCTAAACAATATCACCAACAAGCACCAAATTATCACCAAAACAACACTACCAAATAAATAATCATGATAATAATCGGAAAAAAAATATTCGCGTGTTTATATAGTCACGGGGGGGCCTTCTCCTCCTCCCTGCATGCCTCTCTTCAAAGCCTTATTTCACCTCCCCCCGTGCACACCTGAGGGTAATTAAGGCAGGGAATTAAGGTAGAGGTGTTCATTTTTTACTCACGTCACTCTCAATGTCAATGTCCCTCTCTTCATCGCTCATTTTGGCCTTTCATGAGTGTGTTGTGCGGGGCGTGGGGACAATATGGCGCGCTCTCTCGCTCTCTCTCTCTCCTCTTCCTCTTCCTCTTCTTTTGTCCGTTTTCTCTCCTTTTGGTTTCTTTTCTCTTTTTTTACCTCCTTTCTCCATCTATCCTTTTTTCTTTTTTTTTCCCTCTCTCTTTCTCTGCTTTTGCCTCCTTTCTTTCTCTCTATCCTTATATTTTTTTTTCTCAATCTTCTTCTTGTGTCCGTTTTCTCTCCTTTTGGTTTCTTTTCTCTTTTTTTACCTCCTTTCTCTATCTATCCTTTTTTCTTTTTTTTCTCTCTCTCTCTTTCTCTGCTTTTGCCTCCTTTCTTTCTCTCTATCCTTATATTTTTTTTCTTTCTCAATCTTCTTCTTCTTCTTCTTGTGTCCGTTTTCTCTCCTTTTGGTTTCTTTTCTCTTTTTTTACCTCCTTTCTCCATCTATCCTTTTTTCTTTTTTTTCTCTCTCTCTCTTTCTCTGCTTTTGCCTCCTTTCTTTCTCTCTATCCTTATATTTTTTTTTCTTTCTCAATCTTCTTCTTCTTCTTCTTGTGTCCGTTTTCTCTCCTTTTACTTTTTTACCTCCTTTCTCTATCTCTCTCCTTTTATTTTATTTCTCTCTCTCTCTCTTCTTCTTCTATCGATTTTTTTTTTGGTTTTTTATTTTTTTCATTTTTTTTTTTCGTAGAAATCCTAAAATGAATTTTTTTTGGAGAACAATTTTCGGATTCTACGTAAAAAAATACATTGGAAAAATGCAAAAAAAAATAAAAAGTCGATAGTTCGTATAACCGGAAAGACCCTTCTTCTTGTGTCCCTTTTCTCTCCTTTTACTCCTTTTCTCTTTTTTTTACCTTTCTCACTCTCTCTCTCTCTCTCCCTCTCTCCTTTTACTTTCTTTTTTTTTTCCTTCTTTCTGTATCAAATTAGGTTATTATTACTAGTTTGATGGTTTGAGAGCGGAGTAGAAGTGAGGTTGTAGATTTTGTGTGCCCATATAGAGTAGGAATTGAATGTGAAAAAGAATGCAAAATAATTTTGAATGGTGAAGAAATGGAGGAGGTCAATGAGTTTAAGTACCTTGGATGAGTTATGTGTGAGCATGGTGGTACGGAGGGAGAGACAAGAGAAAGGGCATTGCAAGGAAGAAGGGTGGTAGGGTCTTTGGGACGAACCATGAATGGCAGAAGTGTGAGCATGGAGGTAAAGAGGGATTTGAGAAATACAGTAATAGTACCAACCCTCACATATGCAAGTGAAACGTGGGCCTGGAATGAAAGTCAGAGGTCTAGAGTGCAGGCAGTGGAAATGACTTATTTGAGGAGTGCTTGTGGTGTGAGTAGAATGGATGGAATGAGTAATGAAAGTGCGTACGAGCGTTTTGGAATGTGTCACAGGGGTGAAGGGAAGAAGTGTGGAGTGGTGGAAGAAGTGAAGCGACAGACCTTAAAGTGGTTTGGCCACATGGAGCGAATGGAGGAGAGTAAGATGACCAGAAGGGTGTATGTGAGTGAGATAGAGGGAGGGAATGTTAGAGGACGACCTCCAGTGAAATGGAGGGATAGGGTGCAAGAGTACGTTAGGGAGAGGGGGAAAGATCCCTGAAAAACTTTGAGCAGGCAAGGAGGGAGTGTCTGGATAGAGAAAGTTGGAAGCTCTGCCATAGCCATCCCCTGGTGGGAGCTCCTTGGAGCAGGCGTCAAAGATGAATGATGGAAAAAAACTTTCATGGGTACTAATTAAAATATCTTTATTGACAAACAGTAGTATTAGCACTTGTTCATTTGGTGGAGATTGTGTTAGTGTGTCCATGGGTAGTGTTATGAGCCTGGTGATAGTTTGACAAGACTTTGGTGGAGGTTGTGTTAGTGTGTCCATGGGTAGTGTTATGAGCCTGGTGATAGTTTGACAAGGCTTTGGTGGAAGCTGTGTTAGTATTTCTGTAGTGCGGCAACTAAGCCTGGTGGGCGAGCCTCCCATAACTCACTCAGCCAGGGGGGCACCTCTTTGGCCGACTGGTTAAGGAGTGGCTCTCCCATCTCGCTGGTCACAGGTTCAATCCCTGGCGCCGGCAAACCTTTCCTTGTCTGGATTGATCTCTCGTGTGTTTCGTTACATGTGGTGGTCATGTGGGAGTGTAGTGAAGAGAAAATTCTGGCATTTCATTTCCATGGGTAGTGTCATGAGCCTGGCAATACACCTTGATCTTTACTCTGCACATTCTCCTTGACAAAAACTAAAGTAATGAAATACAAGTGCAAAAAAACTGTACAAAATCACAGCAGAACAAAACCACAAAAAGCAAAACTGCGAGAAAAATATGCAACGCTATATATAATGCAAGAAAAAGCAGTCTGGCACATGTAAAAAAAAAATAAAATAAATAAAATACATGTACTATGCAATATGGAAAAATCATCACTGAATCTTTAAAATCAACTCTCCAAAGGAACTGTAAAAAGTAAAAAATTGTGCACATATCATAGAGGAAGTGTGTGTGTGTGTGTGTGTGTGTGTGTGTGTGTGTGTGTGTGTGTGTGTGTGTGTGTGTGTGTGTGTGTAACTCACCATCACGGCCCGATCACGTGTTATACTCGTAATCGTAATCCTCGCGTGTGTGTGAATGTGTGCGTGTGTGTGAATGTGTACGTGTGTGTGCGCTGAGTAAGGCACCGGGGGTCTCCTGGGGCACGGGCGTCTCAGGAATGCAAGGGGGTGTGCTGGGGGGTGATCGTCGGGGGGGTGGAGGGGACGTCAGGCAGCCACAACCCTGGGGGGGGAACGGAGCATGAGTAAACAGTAGGAACGGAGGAAGACAAGAGGAAGACAGGAAACAGAAGGATGAGTAAGATGAGCAAACAGAAGGAACGGAGGAAGACAAGAGGAAGACAGGAAACAGAAGGATGAGTAAGATGAGTAAACAGAAGGAACGGAGGAAGACGAGAGGAAGACAGGAAACAAAAGGATGAGTAAGATGAGTAAACAGAAGGAACGGAGGAAGACAGGAAACAAAAGGATGAGTAAGATGAGTAAACAGAAGGAACGGAGGAAGACAGGAAACAAAAGGATGAGTAAGATGAGTAAACAGAAGGAACGGAGAAAGACAGGAAACAAAAGGATGAGTAAGATGAGTAAACAGAAGGAACGGAGGAAGACGAGAGGAAGAAATGAGACAGAAGGATGAGTAAGATGAGTAAACAGCACATATGAAGGGAGAGGAAGGGAGGAGGAAGGGTGGAAGGGAGGAATCAGAGGAAAGAAGGGAGGGAGAAGAAGGGAGAGGGAGAAAGAAGGGAGTGAGAAGTAGGGGGAAAAAGGAAGGGAGAGAAAAGGGAGGCAGAAGAAAAAAGGGAGAGAAGAGAAAGAAGGGAGAAAGAATAGGAAGAAGGAAGAAAGGAAAGAGAGGAAGAAGGGAGACAAGACAAAAAAAAAGGGAGAAAGAACAGCAAGTAGGGAGGGAAAAAAAAAAGGAAGAAAGGGGGAAGAAGGGAGAAAGTAGGAAAAGAAGGGAGAAAGAAGAGGAAGAAGGAAAAAAAGGGAGGAAAAAATAAAGAAGGGAGAAAGAAGAGGAAGAAAGGGGGAAGAAGTAGGGAGAGAAAAAGGAAGGGAGAAAGTAGAAAAAAGGGAGAAAGAAGGAAAAAAAGGGAGAAGAAAAAGAAGGGAGAAAGAACAGAAAAAAGAGGAAAAAGGGAGAAAGAAGAGGGAGAACAGAGGAAGAAGGGAGAAAGAGAAAGGAGAAAATACAAAAAACAAGGGAGATAAAAGGGAGTGGAAAGAAGGGAGGAAGGGAGAAAGGGAGGCAGAAAGAACGAAGGTAAAAAAAAAAAAAAAAAAAAAAAAAAAAAAATAACATAACCTAACCAACAGTAACCATCACATCACCCCACGGCACTCACCTTCCCCTGCCGTCGCCTCCCCTTCGGCCTCCACATCCTGCAACATCAGCCCCTTCAGCTCCTCCTCCAGGGTGCCCAGGTCATCCTCACCCATGGGGTTACGAGCCACCATAGCGTTCAGGTCATCGCACTCCTCGAGGACCTGCAGATTGGGGGTTGGTTATAGGGTGGTATAGGGGAGTAAGGAGAGAGAGAGAGAGAGAGAGAGAGAGAGAGAGAGAGGAGAGGAGAGTACCACCACTACCACCATCACCTGCTGTAAGTCGTCCAGTGTGGCGGCCGCTGCGTCGGGTGAGTTTTCTCCTTGTAGGGCGGTGCGAAGGGCCTCCACGCCACCCTTCAGGGCACCCAGGACCTGTCTGTTGATAAAAAGGGTGAGTGGGGTCATTCCAGCGCTGCCCTCCCTTCATCTGTCACCCTACTTCTTCACCCTTTGGAAATTGTTGGAGTGAGAGACTGACCTCCTACTTTATAGTGCATCAGTCTCCCTCTCCTTCAATGTTTTTTTATCAGTGGACAGTTCCTATTCTCTCCTTCCTTTCCTTCTATCAATTTCCTACTCGCTGGTTTGACATTTCCTGCTTTTTCCCACCTTCTTTTTCATTTTCCTTCCTTTTCCTTCAGTTCCTACTTTATTTTGCATTTTTTTCCCTCTCTTTCAATGCTTTTTTACCAGTGGACAGTTCCTATTTTTTCCTTTTTCCTTTATTTCCATCAATTTCCTACTCGCCAGTTTGACATTTCCTGCTTTTTCCCACCTTCTTTTTCATTTTCCTTCCTTTTCCTTCAGTTCCTACTTTATTTTGCATTTTTCTCCCTCTCTTCCTATTCTTTCCTTCTTCCTTTATTTCCATCAATTTCTTACTCGCCAGTTTGACATTTCCTGCTTTATCCCACTTTCTTTTTCATTTTCCTTCCTTTTCCTTCAGTTTCTACTTTATTTTGCATTTTTCTCCCTCAATGCTTTTTTACCTGTGGACAGTTCCTATTCTTTCCTTCCTCCTATTTCCTACTCCGCTTTGACATTTTCTATTTCCTCCCTTCTTCTCTTGCATATCTCTCCTTTCTCTTCCCTGTTCACCCTGTTCTCCCTTTACCCAGCACCCTCCTCTCCCTTACCTATTAGTCTCAGCGTCCTGGAGATGGAGCAGCCAGGAGGTCAGGTTCTCCAGGACGCCCTGCTGGGTTTCTATGGATTTGTTGATGCGCTTCTTCCTTCTGAGCATTGAGAGAGCCTGTGGGGGGGTGGCGTGTGAGAGCGTTGATTTGTGTAGTTTTCAGCATTAACTTTATTTTTATGGCGAGGGAGACAGCTCAAGGGCAAGAAACAATGATACCAACACAAAATAAATCCCTATATGCTGCTCCGATGAAAGAAAACGGAATGAGAGCCCTGGAGAGAGGTGATCTTGCTTGCTTGGTTTTAGGTTTTAGGAGGGAGACAGCTCAAGGGCAAGAAACAATGATACCAACACAAAATAAAACTCTATATGCTGCTCCAATGAAAGAAAACGGAATGAGAGCCCTGGAGAGAGGTGACCTTGCTTGCTTGGTTTTAGGAGGGAGACAGCTCAAGGGCAATAAACAATGATACCAACACAAAATAAAACCCTATATGCTGCTCCAATGAAAGAAAACGGGATGAGAGTCAAGTAGAGGTGGACTTGCTTGTTTGGTTTTAAGCGGTAACTTTTATTTTACGGCGAGGGAGACGGCTCAATGATACCAACACAAAATAATACCCTATATGCTGCTCCGATGAAAGAAAACGGGATGAGAGTCAAGTAGAGGTGGACTTGCTTGTTTGGTTTTAAGCGGTAACTTTTATTTTACGGCGAGGGAGACGGCTCAATGATACCAACACAAAATAATACCCTATATGCTGCTCCGATGAAAGAAAACGGGATGAGAGTCAAGTAGAGGTGAACTTGCTTGTTTGGTTTTAATCCTTAAACCCCCGGAAATAAAAAGAGTAAGATGCAATTAATAAGGGAGAGAAAAGGTGGAAGAGAGGGAGGAGAAAGAAAGAAAAGAGAGGGAGAGAGAAGAAAGGGAGAAGGGAGAGAAAAAGGAAGGGAAATAAAAAGAGTAAGATGCAATCAATAAGGGAGAGAAAAGGATGGAAGAGAGGGAGGAGAAAGAAAGAAAGGAGAGGGAGAGAGAAGAAAGGGAGAAGGGAGAGAAAAAGGAAGGGAAATAAAAAGAGTAAGATGCAATCAATAAGGGAGAGAAAAGGATGGAAGAGAGGGAGGAGAAAGAAAGAAAAGAGAGGGAGAAGAAAGGGAGAAGGGAGAGAAAAAAGGAAGGGAAATAAAAAGAGTAAGACGCAAATAATAAGGGAGAGAAAAGGATGGAAGAGAGGGAGAATAAAGAAAGAAAAGAGAGGGAGAGAGAAGAAAGGGAGAAGGGAGAAAAAGGAGGGGAAATAAAAAGAGTAAGATGCAAATAATAAGGGAGAGAAAAGGTGGAAGAGAGGGAGAATAAAGAAAGAAAAGAGAGGGAGAGAGAAGAAAGGGAGAAGAAAGAAAAGAGAGGGAGAGAAAAGAAAGGGAGAAGAAAGAAAAGAGAGGGAGAGAATAGAAAGGGAGAAAAAAGAGAGGGAGAGAAAAGAAAGGGAGAAGAAAGAAAAGAGAGGGAGAGAAAAGGATGGAAGAAGAGAGGGAGGAGAAAGAAAGAAAAGAGAGGGAGAGAAAAGGGAGAGAAAAAGGAAGGGAAATAAAAAGAGTGAGACAAAAAAATAAGGGAGAGAAAAGGGAAGAAGAGAGGGAGGAGAAAAAAAGAAAAGAGAGGGAGAGAGAAGAAAGGGAGAAGGGAGAGAAAAGGGTGGAAGAGAGGGAGGAGAAAGGGAGAGAAAAAGGAAGGGAAATAAAAAGAGTGAGACAAGTTATAAGGGAGAAAAGGGTAAAGGGAGGAAGGAGACAGAAAGAAAAGAGGGAGATGACAGTCCATGAAAAGCCCGGCAACTTCCACGAACTGAGCGGCCGAGACATTTAAATTTTGATTGTTTACCTCGGTCTTGGAGCCACTGTGCAGGGCGACCTTGGCTTGTCTGCGCAGGGCCTCTCTCTCCTCTCCCAGGCACGTCAGGCTTCCCTCCACTCTGGTCTTTGCACGCTGGAGGTCACTCTTGGCTGTAAGTGAATGTGATGTTTCAGCTGTGATACATAAGTCAGTATTTTCAGACACACTCCCACCTCTCACGTCAGCTATTTAGGCACATATGGAGGCGAGTCATGGTCTAATGAGTGTTTTTTTTAAGTTCATGGTACAGAAGGGTCAAGCTACCACCAGGGTCATAAAACTACCTCTGGAAATGCTGGGAACTTTGAATGCCTTGCCAAATGGTACGGAAGGGTCAACCTACCACCAGGGTCTTAAAACTACCCCTGGAAATGCTGGGAACTTTGAATGCCTTGCCAAATGGTGCGGAAGGGTCAACCTACCACCAGGGTCTTAAAACTACCCCTGGAAATGCTCACAACTCCTACGAAAGCCTTGTCAAATATGTGTTTCCTGGGTTCATGGTACAGAAGAAGGCTCAAACTACCACTAGGGTCATAAAACTACCCCTGGAAATGCTGGGAACTTTGAATGCCTTGCCAAATGGTATGGAAGGGTCAAGCTACCACCAGGGTCATAAAACTACCCCTGGAAATGCTGGGAACTTTGAATGCCTTGTCAAATGGTATGGAAGGGTCAAGCTACCACCAGGGTCTTAAAACTACCCCTGGAAATGCTCACAACTCCTACGAAAGCCTTGTCAAATATGTGTTTCCTAGGTTCATGGTACAGAAGAAGGCTCAAACTACCACCAGGGTCATAAAACTACCCCTGGAAATGCCGGGAACTTTGAATGCCTTGTCAAATGGTATGGAAGGGTCAAGCTACCACCAGGGTCATAAAACTACCCCTGGAAATGCTGGGAACTTTGAATGCCTTGCCAAATGGTGCGGAAGGGTCAACCTACCACCAGGGTCTTAAAACTACCCCTGGAAATGCTGGGAACTTTGAATGCCTTGTCAAATGGTATGGAAGGGTCAAGCTACCACCAGGGTCATAAAACTACCCCTGGAAATGCTCACAACTCCTACGAAAGCCTTGTCATATATGTGTTTCCTAGGTTCATGGTACAGAAGAAGGCTCAAACTACCACTAGGGTCATAAAACTACCCCTGGAAATGCTGGGAAATTTGAATGCCTTGTCAAATGGTATGGAAGGGTCAAGCTACCACCAGGGTCATAAAACTACCCCTGGAAATGCTGGGAAATTTGAATGCCTTGTCAAATGGTATGGAAGGGTCAAGCTACCACCAGGGTCATAAAACTGCCCCTGGAAATGCCAGGAAATTTGAATGCCTTGTCAAATGCTATGGAAGGGTCAAGCTACCACCAGGGTCATAAAACTACCCCTGGAAATGCCGGGAACAATGAAAGCCTTGTCAAATGGTACAGAAGAAGGGTCAACCTACCACCAGGGTCATAAAACTACCCCTGGAAATGCCGGGAAATTTGAATGCCTTGTCAAATGGTATGGAAGGGTCAAGATACCACCAGGGTCATAAAACTACCCCTGGAAATGCCGGGAACTTTGAATGCCTTGCCAAATGGTACGGAAGGGTCAAGCTACCACCAGGGTCATAAAACTACCTCTGGAAATGCTGGGAACAATGAATGCCTTGCCAAATGGGGTCTTAAAACTACCCCTGGAAATGCTCACAACTCCTACGAAAGCCTTGTCAAATATGTGTTTCCTGGGTTCATGGTACAGAAGAAGGCTCAAACTACCACTAGGGTCATAAAACTACCCCTGGAAATGCTGGGAAATTTGAATGCCTTGTCAAATGGTATGGAAGTGTCAAGCTACCACCAGGGTCATAAAACTACCCCTGGAAATGCCGGGAACAATGAAAGCCTTGTCAAATGGTACAGAAGAAGGGTCAACCTACCACCAGGGTCATAAAACTACCCCTGGAAATGCCGGGAACAATGAAAGCCTTGTCAAATGGTACAGAAGGGTCAACCTACCACCAGGGTCATAAAACTACCCCTGGAAATGCCGGGAACTTTGAATGCCTTGTCAAATGGTATGGATAAAACTATCCCTGGAAATGCCAGGAACAATGAAAGCCTTGTCAAATGGTACAGAAGAAGGGCCAACCTACCACCAGGGTCATAAAACTACCCCTGGAAATGCCGGGAACTTTGAATGCCTTGTCAAATGTGCGATGAAATATTTTAGAATGCGGCAAATTGACTCCTCACCACCGCCCACACCTGCCCTACACACCTGTCACACATACTACTCCACACCTTTTTTTTTTTACAATTAAGAAAGCAGCTGAAGAGCAACAAAAAAGGTGTTAACCTGGTAGCAGCGAGGATCATGTTTCTTAATGGTCCCTCTAAGCGAGAAAAATGAGAAAAAATCATCACTCACACAAACCATTTCCAAATATATATCAACGCATTTGTGATTGGTTTATGTATCATCTATTTTGGGGGGTTTATATCATGCCACAATTTTGGCCCGTCGCTACTACATGGTAAAGCCACAAATTTGGCCCGTCGCTGCTACACGGTAAAGCCACAAATTTGGCCCGTCGCTGCTACACGATAAAGCCACAAATTTGGCACGTCGCTGCTACACGGTAAAGCCACAAGTTTGGGCTGTCACTGCTACACGGTAAAGCCACAAATTTGGCCCGTCGCTGCTACACGGTAAAGCCACAAATTTGGCCCGTCGCTGCTACACGGTAAAGCCACAAATTTGGCCCGTCACTGCTACCGGGTAAAAAAAAAAAAAAAAAAAAAAAAAAAAAAAAAATCCCGCTAATCGCAGCTCCCACAAAAGATAAAAGTGAAGAGTGGCCACACATACCCCCTCCCCCTGTCCCACCCCGCCTGGCAGCCCCCAAGACTCACCCAGCTCCAGCGGTGTGATGGCCGGCCGCTCAGTGTCCCCCGGCAGCACAAACTTGACGTAGGTGTTGCCGTGGTGGGTCAGGGTGGCGGCCCGGCCCTCCGCCACCAGCGCCTCAACCACTAGGTGCAGATTGTCCGCCGATCCCACAGCCGCACCCACCTGGGCATACAGCTCCCCCTCGGTGGTGAGGAGGGAGTCGCGGCCCCGCTCGGCCCACACGCGCTCCAGGACGGTGCTGCACATCCTCTGGGGGCAACATATCACACATACAGGACACATGGGCTGGTATGATAGACACTTTCGGTTCTCACATCGGCTATTTCTAAAGGTCAAAGAGGGGGTCATTCGACTTCTAATGAGTGTTTCTTTAGGTTCATGGTACAGAAGAAGGTTCAAACTACCACCAGGGTCATAAAACTACCCCTGGAAATGCCCTAAACTCCTACGAAAGCCTTGTCAAATATGTGTTTCCTAGGTTCAGAGGACAGAAGAAGGGTCAAACTACCACCAGGGTCATAAAACTACCCCTGGAAATGCCCTAAACTCCTACGAAAGCCTTGTCAAATATGTGTTTCCTAGGTTCAGAGGACAGAAGAAGGGTCAAACTACCACCAGGGTCATAAAACTACCCCTGGAAATGCCCTAAACTCCTACGAAAGCCTTGTCAAATATGTGCTTCCTAGGTTCAGAGGACAGAAGAAGGGTCAAACTACCACCAGGGTCATAAAACTACCCCTGGAAATGCCCTAAACTCCAATGAAAGCCTTGTCAGATATGTGAGTCCTAGGTTCAGAGGACAGATGAAGGGTCAAACTACCACCAGGGTCATAAAACTACCCTTGGAAATGCCCTAAACTCCAATGAAAGCCTTGTCAAATATGTTTCCTAGGTTCAGAGGACAGATGAAGGGTCAAACTACCACCAGGTCATAAAACTACCCTTGGAAATGCCCTAAACTCCTATGAAAGCCTTGTCAAATATGTGACATGGCAAGTTAGGTGAATTGGTTAACCTCTCTCCCAGTCTTGCCGTTCAACCTGACAACAGCTGGGCATTAGGACGCTGGCAGACTGACCTGACCACCCCTGTCTGTTCCCGAGGGCGTCGAGATTCAATGAATAACTCCACATTCACATCAACATGACAACTTCAATGTGCATATCACAGCATCAAGGGCTTCAGACGAGGAGGTGATGAGTGTGCTGAGGGAGGGGGTGTGGGCACATCAAGAGGAGGGAGAGTGTGTTAAGTGTGCTGAGGGAGGGGGTGTGGGCACATCAAGAGGAGGGAGAGTGTGTTAAGTGTGCTGAGGGAGGGGGTGTGGGCATGTCAAGAGGAGGGAGGGTGTGTTGAGTGTGCTGAGGGAGGGGGTG
The DNA here is from genome assembly GCF_024679095.1 of Eriocheir sinensis. Taxonomy (NCBI): domain Eukaryota; kingdom Metazoa; phylum Arthropoda; class Malacostraca; order Decapoda; family Varunidae; genus Eriocheir; species Eriocheir sinensis. The sequence goes on from NC_066565.1 coordinate 3,428,818, forward strand.
TGGGCACATCAAGAGGAGGGAGGGTGTGTTGAGTGTGCTGAGGGAGGGGGTGTGGGCATGTCAAGAGGAGGGAGGGTGTGTTGAGTGTGCTGAGGGAGGGGGTGTGGGCACATCAAGAGGAGGGAGAGTGTGTTGAGTGTGCTGAGGGAGGGGGTGTGGGCACATCAAGAGGAGGGATGGTGTGTTCAGTGTGCTGAGGGAGGGGTGTGGGCACATCAAGAGGAGGGAGCGTGTGTAGAGGGGGCTGAGGGAGGGGGTGTGGGCACATCAAGAGGAGGGAGGGTGTGTTGAGTGTGCTGAGGGAGGGGGTGTGGGCACATCAAGAGGAGGGAGGGTGTGTTGAGTGTGCTGAGGGAGGGGGTGTGGGCACATCAAGAGGAGGGATAGTGTGTTGAGTGTGCTGAGGGAGGTGTGGGCACATCAAGAGGAGGGAGGTGTGTTGAGTGTGCTGAGGGAGGGGGTGTGGGCACATCAAGAGGAGGGAGGGTGTTGAGTGTGTGCTGAGGAGGGGTGTGGGTACATCAAGAGGAGGGAGGGTGTGTTAAGTGTGTTGAGGAGGGTGTGGGCACATCAAGAGGAGGGAGGTGTGTTGAGTGTGTTGAGGGAGGGTGTGGGCACATCAAGAGGAGGGAGGTGTTGAGTGTGTTGAGGGAGGGGTGTGGGCACATCAAGAGGAGGAGGGTGTGTTGAGTGTGTTGAGGGAGGGGGTGTGGGAACATCAAGAGGAGGGAGGGTGTGTTGAGTGTGCTGAGGGAGGGGGTGTGGGCACATCAAGAGGAGGGAGGGTGTGTTGAGTGTGCTGAGGGTGGGTGTGGGCATCAAGAGGAGGGATAGTGTGTTGAGTGTGCTGAGGGAGGGGGTGTGGGCACATCAAGAGGAGGGAGGTGTGTTGAGTGTGTTGAGGGAGGGGTGTGGGCACATCAAGAGGAGGGAGGTGTGTTGAGTGTGTTGAGGGAGGGGGTGTGGGCACATCAAGAGGAGGGAGGGTGTGTTGAGTGTGCTGAGGGAGGGGGTGTGGGCACAGCAAGAGGGAGGGTGTGTTAAGTGTGTTGAGGGAGGGGGTGTGGGCACATCAAGAGGAGGGAGGGTGTGTTGAGTGTGTTGAGGGAGGGGGTGTGGGCACATCAAGAGGAGGGAGGGTGTGTTGAGTGTGTTGAGGGAGGGGGTGTGGGTACATCAAGAGGAGGGAGGGTGTGTTGAGTGTGTTGAGGGAGGGGGTGTGGGCACATCAAGAGGAGGGAGGGTGTGTTGAGTGTGCTGAGGGAGGGGGTGTGGGCACATAAATAGGAGGGAGATTGTGTTGACTGTGTTGAGGGAGGGTGTGGGCACATCAAGAGGAGGGAGGGTGTGTTGAGTGTGTTGAGGGAGGGGGTGTGGGCACATCAAGAGGAGGGAGGGTGTGTTGAGTGTGTTGAGGGAGGGGGTGTGGGGGGTGTAGCACTACCGCACTAAGTACCACACTTGCCCACCTCTGCCACTATGATCAGACCAAAGTTGGAATATGCGGAGGCACTGTGGTCTCCCCCATAAGAAGAAACACGTAAAGAAACTAGGAAGAATACAAAGGATGGCAACAAAAATGGGTACAGAGCTGGAGGGATTGACATATGAGGAAAGACTAAAGGAAATGGACTTACCAACACTCGAACAAGGAAGAGAAAGGGGAGACCTAATAATAACTTATAAATTATTGAGCAAAATGGAAGTAGATAACGAGGAGTTACTACGAAAAGAAGGAATTACCAGCAGGAACACAAGAGGACACAGTAAAAAGTTGAGGAAGGGAAGGTGCTTGAGAGACATAAAGAAATATAAAGGTTTGGAACAGACTAAGTGAGGATGTAGTATTGGCGAGGAGTGTGCAAAGCTTTAAAGAAAAGTTGGATAAATGTAGATATGGAGACAGGACCACACGAGCGTAAGGCCCAGGCCCTGTGAAACTACAACTAGGTAAATACCTGCAGCACAGCCACACACACCAGCGTCGCCCCCTGCAGGCTGTCCCGGCCCACTGCCCTCTTCAGCGTGCCCCAGGCCAGCTGTGTGGGGCGGGCCACCAGCACCCGCCGGCCCCACCCAAGCCAAGACTCGGCCTGGGGCTCCCCAAGGCTCAGCTGGTCCAGCGGCAGCACCTCACTCTGCCTGGGGGGAGGGGTGGATACCTCAAGGCCTGATGACTCCCTCACTATAATATAAAGTAATCATATAAAGTGAAATTACTTGATTGTCAAAAAAGAAAAAAATCTCCATTTACTTTGCAGGCATATTTAATTAGTGTACTTATCAAGCAGTATACAGACTGCTGTACATGTCATCACAAAACTGCAGTTAGTGGGAGGGAAAAGTCCCATTGCAAAGACATAAATGAACTGTATTGCCGGCATCAAGCCAATTCTTCATCATCTCTGTGATCCACGGGAATTATTCACTCACACACGATTCTTTCTAAAAATCTGGCCACTATAAAATAATGAAAATCTCAAACAGTTCCTGATGACATTAAGGACAAGAGGTGCGTGGAGGCCAGCGCAGGTGTGGGCGGCACCCACCTCAGCATGTGGTGCAGCACCTGGGGCAGGCACTGGGGGACCTGGGTGCCGCGGCGGAAGGCGGCCTGGCACTCCTGCTCCCGGGGAGAAGCGGTGGAAAGGAGTAGTGTTAGTGCCTGTGCCTCTCATGCCAGTTCAGGCCCGTCCTGTACCGCACCCACAAGTACACATTCATGTTCTGTGTGCTTCCCAAAGAATATAGACTTTTATTTATTTAGTGTTCTTCTATTCCACCATTACAAGGCCAGACAACACCCTCACCCACAGAGGGCATGAGTGACTCCCACCTGGAGGGTAAAGCAAGGCCTGAGTGTGTCCTGGCACCAGGCATGGACAGCAGCGCCCCAGAAGGTGTGTCGTGCGGCCCTGGCCACCTCATCCTGCGCCCCCTCCGGCATGGGCCCCATCAACACGCGCATCCTCTCCTCGTTGGCCCACTCCTCGGGCAAGAAGCTCCTCCTGTCCTCGGCCGCCATCGGGCCAACCTGCAGCACACAGGAACAAAGATGAAGAGGAGGAAGTTGATATGCTTCTAATGATAATGTGATAATGATGGTGTGGTGGTGATAATAGGGATAATGATGATATGGTAGTGACAGTGGTGACAATGAGCTTAGTGATGACAGGAACATAAGGAGTGTGCAGGAGGCTGGAAGGGCAATGCTACACAGGGCGGCTCCAGCAAACCCAAGCCCCTTTATTCCAGTGTTGTCTTGTGTTGTGTGTTCTGGGTTTCATGTCTTGTGTACGGCCTTGGAAGTTTCTCTCAGGACCCCGAGTGTTGGGTGGCAAGTAAAGGTAAAGTCGGGGGCATACGCTGTAGCAGCGCGTGGCCTCAGTGCTCATCTCCGTAACATTGGCCCTTGAGTCTGTGGTGGGAGGGAGCCCATTACCCCGGGACACAGGGCCAGTGTGACATCCGGGTTACCACAGTTTACCTTCCCCAGGTTTCCCCAGATACCCATTTATCGACCAGCCCACTTGACAAACTGCTCTCCTGCTCTCCTACATGTCTTACCCAAGCCTGCAAACCTCCCAGAAATCTGTTACTTTGATCAAAATCACACAAATAAATTGACAGATAAAAATAGAGGAATTACAACACATGGCTGATGTCAGAATTACTCATGTTACCGTTACCGGTGATGAGGTTTCAGGCCCTGGTCCTCCGCCGTAGCAGCACTCCACAGGGCCACTAACATTATAACAGTAATATTAAAGTTGTCCTCAATCCTCATATTTGTGAAGTCGTAGGATTTAGTGAATAAGTGAGTCTTCAGTGCTTTCTTGAAGATTACCAGACTGCCACTGTTCTTAATGTCCCGGGTAACTCATTATAGAGCCGCGGGACACTCTTTTCAAATGCTCTGAAACCCAGTTCCAGGTTGACCCTGGGATCATTGAGTCTATACCGTTCTGTACTGTGTCTCACTGACATGGTGGTGTCCAAATAAAAATCCTGGGCTAATCTAGCTAACAACTGCTTCTAATATACCGAAAAAATAGCATGGGTACTGCATAGGATACTTCTTTTGCTTCACACTTGCGAAGGTTTTAGTTCCCGGTCGTACCAATTTACTGCGTAAACAGCTTGATTATGTGGGGGGGGCAGACCCTTTATTAGCCTTGCAGCTCTGTTCATAACAAGTTGTAGTTTCTACAGCAGATATTTAGGAAGGCCATAATAATAATTAATGTGAGGCGGCTACATTAATTTTCATATTAAACGATGCCGGTTAACTCTTGCATGGGGATTTTGACAGCACATGGGTGAGGGAATGAAGGTGCTGGTTAACCCTTGCATGAGACATTTTGACAGCACAGGGGTGAGGGAATGAAGGTGTTAGTTAACCCTTGCATGAGACATTTTGACAGCACAGGGGTGAGGGAATGAAGGTGTTAGTTAACCCTTGCATGAGACATTTGGACAACACAGGGGTGAGGGAATGAAGGTGTTAGTTAACTCTTGCATGAGACATTTGGACAACACAGGGGTGAGGGAATGAAGGTGTTAGTTAACCCTTGCATGAGACATTTGGACAACACAGGGGTGAGGGAATGAAGGTGTTAGTTAACTCTTGCATGAGACATTTGGACAACACAGGGGTGAGGGAATGAAGGTGTTAGTTAACTCTTGCATGAGACATTTGGACAACACAGGGGTGAGGGAATGAAGGTGTTAGTTAACTCTTGCATGAGACAGTTGAATGAAGGTGTTAGTTAACTCTTGCATGAGACATTTGGACAGCACAGGGGTGAGGTAGAGCATCAAGTCATGTGCCAAGAGAGAGAGACCTAAGGGGGGGTGTAGGTCAGCACCTGTGTATTTTTTTTTCTTGCCTTCTTCTTCTAAGGTGTTTTATGGGGCTAGTTAGGCTGTGGTGGAAGAGCGCTGGGCCAGGAGCAAGGAGCTGCTGCTACACTCTTGGATGATACACCAACACTGGGAACCGTCCCGCGGCCTGGACGTGGCCTTCAGTGTGGCTGCACCCAAGAAGAAGGCCCCCACAATGCGTGTTATGCACCATACAGGTGCCCTGCGCATTATTATCCAGATCCAGATAAGAAGGCGGGGTGTCCTTACAAAGGCAAGAGTCCCTATCGACAACTTGCTGCCGCCCCGCGACCCCGCCTGTGAAGCAACACTGTGAGGTGACTCAGTGTGTGCTGTGAAGTATAGGAGTGTTGAGGAGGACCCAAGAGGCGACCAAAAACAACACCGGATAGCGACTACTACTGACGGGGCTCTAGAGGCTGTGGTCCCATAGCCTAACTAGCCCCATAAAAAAAAACAAGAAGAAGAAGAAGAGGCGATTCAAAGCGGTACAGGTCAAAAGAAGAAGAAGGCTGCTGGGCCTGACAACACTCGCCTGGCCCCGACCCTCTGCGCCATCGAGCACCCCCTGCTGCACTGCCCCGCCCAGTGAGTGCCGCCAACCCCCTCCCTGGACGTGGCCACCTTGGCAGGCGTCCACCCCTCACGGCAGGAAGCAGCAGCCACCGGCGCCTTCCTCAGGAAGGTGGGTCACCTGACGCGCCGTGCAGCCCTCACAGGGCGGCACCGGTATTGTTCTAGTGTTGCCCGTACTCACCCCTCGCAACCAAAATTGGCTAGGGGTCCTTTGAGATGCGGGGAACGCGGCGGTAAACATGAAATGCGTCGCAAACACAGGTAGTTTTTGAGTTATGGGGGGTTGGAAAATACCCTAGATGTAGGGAAATTCCTTACATTTACCTTTATGTAGGGAAATTTCATACATTCTGGGATTTTTTCACCATGTATGGAAACCATGCAGTTTCATCCATACCAGAGGGGAGGCGACCCCCCATTACAGTATGAAGGTATTAACCCTTAAAACGCTGCAATTGCTTATTTAATCAAGCCTCTCCGATCCCGTGACGCTGTGATCGCTTATATAATCATGAATTTTCACGGGCGTACGTATTGAATTTTCCTGGCGCAGTTCCTTTTCAAATGTGTTCTGATCACTGACAACTTACTCATACCTTCACCAGAGCCTGCAATTTTACGATAAGGCCCTCATTACAGTGTCTGTGGAAATGTAGGAGGCGCCTGGAAACTCTCCTGACCCACTGGGTAGTAATCTACCATAACATAATAGAAAACGTAGTAGTGGAAGAGAAAATGGAGGTTGTCAAGGCAGACTAGATTGCAAATTTTGAATTATAACTTGAATAAAATACGTAACAGTAAGCTTCTTTGAACACAGGTGTGTGTGTGCGGAAAGCCCCGGTTGTCTTGGTCCATGGTGTAAATCAGATTTCTTTTACATCATTATAGTTCATTACCTGATTGAGAGAGAGAGAGAGAGAAGAAAGGCGAGCTGGCAGGAAGATACGATAGGCCTGTAAGTTTAAACACACACACACACACACACACACACACACTTCATCCCACCCTCTTTCCCTCCCTTCCTTCACTCATCCAAACACTCCGTGTGTGTGTGTGTGTGTGTGTGCCCTATACGTGTAAGACCAGGACAATGACTGGAGTCGGACACGATCAAGATCGAGATGTCTGTGGTTATTATAAATGCAACACACACACAAACACACACACACACACCATTCAACACACACATAGGGAGGAGGAGGGGTGATAAGTTAGGCCTCTCTCTCTCTCTCTCTCTCTCTCTCTCTGCATTTGTTTGTTTGTTTTTCCTCTCTCTCTCTGCATTTGTTTGTTTGTTTCCCTCTCTCTCTCTCAATGAATGTTTACACAGGCATTGAGAGAGAGAGAGAGAGAAGCCACGCAGGCAGATGTCCACCGCTTCCACCCGCTCCACCTCATTCTACACGACATGTCACTTTGGAAAGCGCGCAAATTTTTAGGGCCTATTATTTGCTCTAATTATTCATGTACCACTCTGAACTGCTGTAATAGATACATCAAATTACATTTTTCTCATTGATGACATACTATTAGATTTATATTTTCACTTTTTATTATAATGTTAATATTAACTCGCGAAGGAAAAATATCCGGCATTTAGTCCTCCGCAGTTTAAGGGTTAATGAAGCATCAGTAAATTTCTAGTTTGTCACCCGTGAGACACTATCTGAAGAAACTATTTCTTTCTGGTTGATTTTGGTGTGTTTTGAAATAATCTACTAACTTTGTCGCAAATCATTAAATCACTAAAAGGAAAAAAACTTCAAAGTGTGTTGAACACCCGCTGCCACAACCGCAAAATAGCTCAGAGCTTTGATCAACTTGGACACCCGTGGGAAATTGAGGGTTTGGGGTGGGGGAGCGTATTTAAACTACTCCAACCGAACTTTACATAACCTCCTAACCAAAACAACCAGGGAGGGGCTCTGCCCCCCTGGACCCCCCCCCCCATGTATATGCGGAGGTATTTCTCGCAGCACCGGCTGGGCCGTCGCCGCTGCCGCCGCCAGAGGAGGCTTTGCTTTCGTGAATATTATCCTCATTATTATTTGATATATTAATATTATGTATATATTACTATATATTATTGTGATGTGGTGTGAGGATTTCTCTTATTGAAGCATCTGGCAACCCTACAGTCCCTCTTACCACCACCACCATGGCGGGCGCGGGTGGGCGTGACTGCGCGACTGACATAAATATTTGACAATTTTTTTTATATCACAAGAAGGAGTGATTTCCAACGGCAAAGAAATACGGCAGTGTGTTGTATGGACATTGAACTCTTTATAGAGCACCAAGGCGTTCGTGGGTGTGAAAGTGGTGACAATGTATAATAATACCGATGCATCTAAACGGTAAGTAATTTCCGTCATAAGAATCTTGCAACCGTCATATACGACTATGTATTCACTTACTGTTATCATGTATGAATGCGTGAAGCACGTTCGAATGCAGGTTACTTGTGTTCGAAATTACACCATTCAAATTCTCTCCTCCTCTATCTCTAAAAAATGCCAGTGATCGCTAGCTACTTTAACTAAACTCAGTCAGGGTGTGTTGAAGCGATGAGGACTCGCACACTTTAAAATCTCTCACGTGATAAATTATGATGCACTGTGCCTATATTCTACAAGACATTGATCCCAAGTGTTTATGCTAACATTTTTCATGTGAAGTGGTGAGAAACACTTCCCAATTATTTATTACAAGCTAAATACTCTCAGCTAAGCTTACACCATTCTCGCATTTTTTTCTAATCTCCTGCCGCATGTATAGCTTGAACCATTTTTCCAATAGATTCCACGAAGACTAATTTTTAATCTGGCAAGTACCGAACAGAATCTAGTCAGTACTACTCGTGATAGAGATATTTAAAAGACTGAAACCCGCATGCTGGCGAAAAGAGCCACTGAGCGGCCGAACTCACCCTCACCGAGGCCAACCAAAACAAAGCCTCCGTGACGGGCAATGACTGCAAGCAACCTGCCTCCTCTCAACCCACAGACCTCGCACACACCACACACTATGCTTCAACATCCACTCACTCCTGGCACAGCTGACCTCCGAAATGCGGTTATAGCCTAGTCTATCGGTTATCGCCTATATTTGTGTCTCCAGTTAACGAATATCGGTTATCACCGATAAGGCTTTCCATTATCAGTTATTGGGAATAAGGTTTTCTGTTACTTTTGCTCAGCTATACCCATCACTCTCCTCAGACAAGCTCGCTACCCCCTGCCCCCCCCTCTCTTATTTACATTATATATAATATCTTTTGCTTGGTTGTGCAGGATGCGTGAGTCTTCCGTGGTGGTGGAAGGGTGATTGATGCGGCACCATCGCATGAGCCACATTGCCAAGTGAAATTGAAGGTTTACAGAGACGTTGTCTTTCCCTCAAATCCCAAGCCCTTCATAACACCATGCAGTCGTATTATGAATAGATTTAAATTCCATAAATAGATAACATACAGACTAACAGTGAGATAGATCGCCATGCACAGGTCTTTGCTGGATGTGTAAACTACGGGGGTTTACCCGGGCCAAGCCACAGGGCTCAAGTTAAAGAGTCAATGGACTATAGTCAGGATTCATGTGTTTGAACAGCTCGGGCAGGATTTTCAGGAGCCTGCACTTGTGGTAGAACCCACAGTACTCTCTAGGGCACGGCGCTGGATGGATTACGGGTAGTCAGTTGTTTTGCTTGTGTCAGTGATAATCAATGAAGATACACAGTGTTTGGTGCTACGGACTCTACTAGCAGGACGGAAACCTTGCAGTGAGGTGACAAGCTACTCAAACCAGTGCTAGAGAGAGGGCATGAGTGTGGTGTAAGCGATTTATGTGGACGCAGCTGGCCGCCGGCGCCACACCAGACCGAATAGGTGAGCATCGTTTGGTGGGTTCACGGTGCTTTTCTCCCAAAACAAGCTTAGGGCCAGTGGGAACGTGTGGTTTCCGTATGGGGAACACTAAATTCATCGTAAACACTTATTTTAGTGGTGGTGGAAGGGAAATATCCCTTAATTTAGGGAATTTCCCTAGATCTAGGGTATCCCCGCTCCCCCTCACTAAAAATATGCGATTGCGACGGATTTCGTGTCCCCCACCCAAAACCCTGCATTCCCACAGGTCCCCATGCTTGTTTTTTGGGTGAGGGGGGAGTATGGGCAAACACTAGAATTTTACTACGAATTTTCTTGGGCCTGCAGCCTGCGAGGAAAACCAGACTTACATACTGGACTGAGAGTCCCCCATCTCCCTGTATTGTGCTGAGTGAAGCACCACAGCAGCCGTGGGTGTGCCCAGTTCATCCAAAACCGACAACTTCACACACTTCACTCCCACCCTGTTCCCTGACCCCAACATTCATTTTTAAGAAAAATTGAGACCACCGTCATCTTCCTGAGAAAATTCTGCATCACACTAGCATAAAATTATAACAATACTGTAATAATACACATACGAAAATCAGAGTTCAATGAAGTAGAGAGTAAACATTTTCTTGCACTTATTTCCCTTCTACTCCTTAGTACTCAGCTTGTTTTCATCACATCACTTTTATAAGCCCAGATCCTGATGGTGTATTCTGATGGTGTAAGGCACATCCCAAGGTAAAAATAAAGATACAGTAAAAGTGTATTTCGCGCTTCTTTTGTTCCCGAGAATCAGCGCGAAACTAAAAATCTGAAAAAATGAAATTAAAACAATGTGAAACAGCTTATACCCTCCGACCCGCGAGTGAAAGAATACTTTTTTTCCATATTACCCTTTATCTCGAAATAGTTAAAAATTGATGTTTTTCTTGTTAATGGGTTGTAGCCAGATTGCAAAGACAAAGAATAATGGGGTTCAGCAACAACAGCAGGTGTAAAACTCTGCGCTGTCGCCGGTGCAACATTCACTGCCCCTCTTGTTGCCAGTCACTGATCACTCCCTGGTCGGTTAGTACTCGTATTCTCAACTTTCGTCTCCCAAATAATCTGGGCTACTTCATTGTCCACAAGCAGTTCATTAACTCTTCCATCATCATGTTCAGCAACAACAGCAGGTGGCATATCTTCTCGCTTGGCTTGGTTACGTAAGTAGCGTCTTTCTTCAATTTGTTGAAGGTTGTTTCCCTGGGTTTCGTACTCATCAATGTATTCATTTAATCCTTTTGAATTTCACTCCTCCATGTCTTACGTCGGTCCCTTTTCAAATCAAATTTTGTAATTCCCTCCTTCAATTTTTCTGTTATTGTGTAACATTTTCTGCTCCATGCATCTTCTTCCACTCTATCACTTCACACCGCATCTCATCCTCCCTCATCATCAGCGTCCTCATCTCCCTCCATGCCCTGCACTTTTAAAAGCGACAACCATCAATGATCATACCCATGATTAACACACTTGCTTTCTCATACCCTGTGATGGGAAACGTTTAGCCACCTGAATCTGCGTGTCCATAGCGGTCGCTACGCGCTGCCCGTCTTGTATGCTGTGTTCGCTGCACGCCAGTTTCCCACTTTCCATCATCCATGTCACCGTTGCAATGGCACCAAAGACCCAGCATTCTACCATTAAGTCCACTGCTTTCTTGATATTAAAATTACAACAAGTCTGTGCAAAAAAAATGGTTGGATGTCATAGGTTGTAATGAAGGGGCATTGTATCAGGGGTGAGCTGCACTACCTGTGCTCATGTGGGGCCCCAACTCTGCAGTGGCTTGTGTGGCAGTATGTCAATTTTCACATGAACGTAAAACAACAGCTGGTCAACCTAAACATGTAGAAGTTGATAAAAAAATAATACGATAAATGAGGTCAAATTTAGAAGGCTGAGTACATACAGGAGACGTTTGAAGGTTGCTACATGTGCTGCTGTGTAGTCTCTCTCTCTCTGCTGTACTGGCTCAGTGTGTGTGTCACATCATCCACCTGCAGCTATTCTGTAAGCAATTCTCCTCAATAATGTCTCTGATAATGTAAATAATGATAATTATGATCATTGAGTTAGTAACCGCTGCTGGGGAAGTAATCATATCATGTCATGTTCTCTCTCTCTCTCTCTCTCTCTCTGTGTGTGTGTGTGTGCCAAGAGCAACGTTAAGTTCACTTGCAGCTGTGCAATTCTGTCTCTGCAATTATTTGAATCTCTCTCTCTCATCATATCATTCTCATTGTACAACCGTGAAAGGGTCGCCTGTCTGTTTGTCTGGCTCTGTGTCCCTCTCCTCCTCGTGAACTTAAGTTGAGTCTCTCTCTCTATGTTGATTGATAATATTGCCAGTCAGGTTAAACACGAGGTGAATCTCTCTCCTCTCTCTCCTCCTAGTTGGCGGACGTCTCGTAACAAACGCCGTGAACTTACTCCACAAGGGCTGCCTTCCCCACCCTGCCTCCCTCAAGATACCCCCAGAACAGTGTGTTTGCAGTGCCCCCACCAGGACTGGCCACCATGGCAACACCCTCCTCCTGTGCCCAGAACACGCAGTCAGGACGAAGCAAGTGCGGGGCATCACCTCCGTTCCTCCTCTGTTAAGCCCGCCGACCCACCCCACTCCTCCAGCTCTCTCCCTCCAAAGCCCTCCCCCAGATCCCCCCTGCCCCACTCCTTTAACTGGCTGCACGCACCGACCCTACATCCACCCACTCACACTGAGCCTGATTTCATTTCATGTGTCTTCCTGCCCACTGGGTGGTCCACCCTCAATGCCTCGCTTCCTCACCTTCTGCCCCCACACACCTTCCCTTGCCACCCCTTGTTTCCTCCCCCGTTTGTCTACCTGCCCAGCATGACCTTCCACTGCTTGATGATGCCGTCAGGCATCCAACACCCTCACCCCCAAGGAAAGCTGCCCCACCCATACCCCTAAGCTCCACAGCTCCACCAACAGTGAGTGGCCCCTCTCCCCCCACAACATCCAACCATCCCACCCTTCAGGGCCCCATGATGATGGTTTTTCCCTTGCTCTATGACAAACAGCCCGGAAGGGAAACCTCTTCCACACTCTCACAACCCCGCGCCCCTTCCCTTCCCAGCTCAGTTGTGGCCCCCAGCCCCCCCACAATCCAACTATCCTGGCTTCAGGAGGAGCCCAGGCCCGCCACCCTGGCAGCCACGACGCCTGCGGGCAGCAAGTCCTAGAGCCCGAACCTCCAAAGGTACGCACAATGGGATATGGTTTACCTCCCTCGCTCCATCCCTATCTGAATCCCCAGGTAAGAAGGCCTCCTGATGCCAGACTTCAACGATCCTGACAAACCTCAGGGAGGTCTCCCCAGGGCCTCCACAGGGCCCAGGGATACAAACTGCCCGCCATGGGATACTCACAGGCTCTCCCCAGGCCGTGCTCCCGCCATCCCCAGGTAGAGGAAGGAAAAGGCCACCACCGCGAGCGCCTTGGGGAGACTCGGAGGTGGTGCTGTAACTCCCAGAGGCCCATCATCCTGCCTCTCACCCTCACAAACCAGGGAACGTTTACCGCACGCTGCCCCCAAAGCCATGTGACCCATGTATGCCTGCCAGAACCTCCGGCGTACACCTCCAGGACAGTAGTTCCCTGGTATGCAGTGCAGCAGTGGGCCCAGAGACAAGGGAGACCACTCAATCAAGCAAGCCAAGGGCACACACGCACCGCTGCCCAAATTGTCCAGGCGCCTCACATCCTTGGAATCCTTCCTGTCCAGTAAGACTTCCACACATCCACTAACTACAGAACTCAGGGTCAACTGGGTAAAGGAGCAGCCAATTTCACCCACACCTCCTAGCACCTCCTGGCACTCCTTTTGTCACCAACCAACACATCACCTCACCCTGCCTATCCCCACCACCTCCCACCCCAGGGGCCGATTTCCTGGTTTATCGGGCCACCACTGCAGGGACGCTAACACGCCTACCCCTCGGGGAAAAAACTGCCCACACCATCAGAACCTGGAAAAGGCACACCCAGCAATAATTGCCTGGGTTCTCATTAATCTGTTCACCAGCCAAGACAGACCCGTTTGGGACCAGACCCTGTGTATTTAAGCTAACTGCCCTGCCTCCCTCACAGCACGCCCAACTTACTCAAACGCCTGGACTAGGCCTGCAAAAAAAGGAGCCCCAGCAGACGAGAGAGCAAGGCCCCACCAGCTGCAGACAGAACCCTTTGGAGCCCCTGAAGCTATCACAACACCCCCAGCATTAGTCCAACTCTTCCATCCTCCCTGGTCCCACCACCTCAGGAACCACTCACCTTCCCACCCAGCCAGCCTGCACCTGTGACCCAATCCCCAACCTAAGGAACAAAACCCAAGGCCTTACCATCCTTCACATCGGAACTGCCTTTGGAAATTGCTTCCTGACACCTGGGCTGATGGAACTGGGAACTTCTCACGACAGGTGGGAATGTCAAAGGAACACTGCTCGGGTTTACCTCACCCCACTCAAAATTTCAGTTACAACCTTTTCAAATGGTCTACCAAACTGGTGGGAGAACAGTTCTTCACAGCTTGTATCGACACACTGCTGTGCTGCCAGAGACTAGCAGCACCTCACTGCACGACTGGGTGAAGTCTCAGCTGCACATCATTCCGCTCAACTCCCTGCCACTCAACCCTCTTCAAGCCTCCACCTGCCACAGAGTCTACACCTTCCTCTCAGCCACGGAACAGCAGCCAGCGAAGAACCAACTTTCTAGGGGGAGACTACCTCCCTTGACACCTGGCCTCTCGTCTCCTCCACAGCTCAAGGCAGGCTGCACATCGTGAGACCTCCCACCTACTGACGCCCAACTTGCCCACACCCCCCCAGCCCACTCACTCAAGGGCGGGCAGCCGGCGGGCGAACCTAGCTCCCTTCATCTCCACAAGGGCACTCCTGGCCCACCTGTCTCAACACCCCACCAGGTGCTGCTTCACTTGAGCTCACCACTCCCCTAGCCTGGCAAACCACCCCCAACCCAGCTGCCTCCCTGCCATAAACACTGCCAGCAAGATGGACTTTGGGATCCCTCTGCCCAAGCGCCAGTAACTCAGCCACCTTCTCTACTCCTCCAGGAGGACCTGCTAGACCAGCACGACGCGCCCAACAGAGCCCAACAGGCTGCCAGCCAGGCCATACCCCTAACGAGGCTCTCAGGCACCTTCCACAAGGATCACTGGATCTATGGTGAGCGAAACCAGAGCCAAGGCACCGCCTCAACACAGCCAGGAAAACGCCACTGCAAACGCCCACTCCCACAAGGGGAGATCGGACCACACCACCTGTCGCCAAGCGGGCTTAACCAGACCTGCTTCACCCACCATGCAGAAGAGGTCCCGCTTGTCAGGTGCGTTTAACTGGGCAGACCTCGCCCCTCCACTGTGTGGAGACTCTGTCTCAGGGAGATGCAGGAACCTCTGGCCTTCACCCAAGCATCATCAAAGAGCTTGCCACTATCAGCCAGCTTTCAGCACCGCAGGAGCAGATGGAGCCTCCTAAGCACACCACCAGGGGAGGGCTCAAAACTTGGGCAGCAGCAAGGGCAGTTTCCTAGCCTCTCCTGCACACCTCCTGATATGCAGGATCTGAGGAAGACAGCAGAACTTCAGGCCTTATTGCTGCCTCAAGACACAAGGCCAGGAGCAGATGGAATTCCTAAAGTTTGCTTAGTTCAGTTGGCTCAAAGGGCTTAGACGCCTGCAACTCTCCTTATTAACCTGCCCTGGCTTCAGAAGGCCGATTCCTGCACCAAAGGCGCCAGCATCCATTTAGTTACCCTCCCATCCATCCCCTCCTTGCGCCCCTATTCACTGTTTCAGCTGTTTAGGGAAGACAGAACGATGGCACTTCCATCGCCATATGGGCGTAACAGTTGACTCATGGAGGGACCTTGCACTCTTTGCATCTGCCTTGGAGTTCTCCAGCACTGTCCCCACCCACATGCGCCACAAGGGCAAAACTCCTGCATGGCTGAGTCTTGCATTTGATGGAGCCCTCCCTCTGTAAGCTCTCCTCTGGCAATCCTCTCTGCTCGGGAAATGTCAACTACGGAAACAGAGTTCTCATGGCTGAGGAGGGCAAGTCTTTCATAGGAGATGTGATGAGGCGCCACCATCATCGGGGAGGCAAGGCACCATCATCCTCAGCACCTTCCTCTTCAACGCAGAATCATGGAGGAGCTCTCTCATTTGGAGAGGGGCCTGCTCCCTCTCACGGAGAGGCACCTTGCCTCTGCTATGAACCACCTTTGTTGAGTCCACTGTACCACACGCCTCAACCAGTTCTGCTGGAAGTGCCCTTCCTAGGGCTCAAGATCAACTTGACACTATACCAGTCATGCACAGCAACTGCCTTCCCTGGACAGTCACCTTCGTTGGCACCCACCCCCTGCCCATACCTTAGAGCCCTCCCAGTAGTACCTACACCATAGGCTGACAGAGCTCTGTCCTCACAAAAGGCACGCTTATCTCCTCTCCCGCCAGTCTGCAACTCGACGCAACATCCTGCGAGTCCAACAAAACATCGGGGCATCCATGCCATGACGTCCCTTTCTACACACACGCCCAGAATGGTCCCATCCAGTAGATCATCAAGCCCTTGCCATCCACTGCCTCCCCTGCACCTCCCCAAAGAAGTTAAAAAGTCAATGACGCCTCCACACAGCTTCTAGGAGCCCCTCAACATCTGGCTTGACCATTGGGGACTTGGAAAGTGGACACCCATCAGGACCACACTGCATAGAGTTGCCCCCTTCCCCTGACTAGTTGGACACCTGCTTAGAAAACCACTGGATACTCCCCCCACACAGCTGCTTCCATCACTCCAGAGACCACCACAAGTCACCTGACGCTCATTGGATACAGACTCTGGGACGAGTCCGCCACTCCCCGTAGATGATGGCTTGTCTGTCCTGGCTCAGACTCAGGACAGGCAGCCACACACCTCCACCCTCTGCCACTGGTCCATTCCAGTGGAGCCCTACCACCAGCTCCTAGGACCTCCAGCCACATCACCTCCGCTAAGAGGTCTGCATGGGTGGCTTCGGCGGGGGCAGCCACTTGTGTGCACTACTACACCGCCACTGCGCCACACTGATGGGCAGTCTCCATTTGGCAAAGGGAACTCCGGATATCCTCAAGGTGGCGCAGGCCACCCAAGTCTCCATCCTGCAGGCAGAACTGCCACCCATCTCCTGTGCTCCCCAGCCCCTACCACGCTGCACCATCCATCATCCTGGACTGGGTGCCATCCACCCGACTCTCACCACCAAGCCCTCACAAGCCTGCAGGTACTGAGCGCGCAGCTCACACTGCCTATGAGCACCATCTCCATTGCTTTAACACCCTTACATCCACAACCAAAAGAACATCATCCTGATCTGCCTCACACATTGGTCTAGAAGGAATGCTGACTGCAGCATGAGCCTGCCAGCCCTTCGTGACTCTGCCACCACTGCCCCCTGTCTGGGTCGACACATTAAGCCCCACTTGCCACAGCCTCGCCTACTCTACACTCAATCTTTCCAGAGCACGGTCTCAGTCCTGGTTCCTCAGTCACCCAGCTGCCTCCTGGTTGAATGGCCACCCCCACCATACAAGCACCTCGAGTCCCAGCTCCACAACCCACACCCAACACCATCCAGGGCCCATCCACGCCTCAGACTCACAATGCTCTGCAGCAGCAGGTGACAACCTGGGCACCCCACCCTGCCCCCAGAGGTCCCCTCAAGCCACCCGAAACCCTCTGCTGCACTACATCCTGGACCTCCCCGCCCACCCCTCCACCCCCGGCCTGCCCACAGAAATCCCTCCCCACAATTTACCTCCTCCCCGAGACAGCAGCAAAGCGAGCAAGCCTCACCCAAGACTCCACTTGGCCAAGGCTCCCTTACAAACCTCTGCTGAAGCAGCCTCCCTCTGGGATAACAAAAAACGGGTCTGCTCTCCGTCTCCCTCTGCAGGGAAAGCAAATCAACAACAACAAAAATGTCCAGGAGTCTCTCTCTCTCTCTCTCTCTCTGAGCCCAATTACATCCAGGGAAGGGAAATCATCATTCATACAAACACCTCTGCCAATGATAATACTCTCTCTCTGGCTCAACATCTCCTCCTCTCTCTCTCTCTCTCTCTCTCTCTCTCTCTCTCTCTCTCTCTCTCTCTCTCTCTCTCTCTATCTCTCTCTCTCTCTCTCTCTCTCTCTCTCTCTCTCTTGTGTGTGTGTGTGTGTGTGTGTGTGTGTGTAGCCCATGTGCAATTCCTGTCTCTCTCTCTCTCTCTTCTCTCTCTCTCCTCTCTGTGTGTGTGTGTGTGTGTGTGTGTGTGTGTGTGTGTGTGTGTGTGTGTCAGCAATTGCTGTAGGCTGGCATGTGCAATCTCTCTCTCTCCTCTCTCTCTCTCTCTCTCTCTCTCTCTCAATGTGGAGTTCTGTATTCTTCATTCTCTCTCTCTCTTCTCCTCTCTTATTCTAGCTTGACATTGGCTTCTATTTCTTGATCCATTAGTTGTATTAAGGAGGTTGTGTTAGGAGGAGGAACACTAAGAAAGTTAGGATGCTGACGGCCTCTCACGAACGTCAGATGGTTGGAAGCGGGGGCATGCCAGCATGCTTATGGCTGGCTGATTGTTCCTCGAAGCTGTTGTTCTTCCGGCTCTAATGAAGGTATGATCGTAACCGGTCCCTTTCCATAAATAGTTGTCAAGGTACATTTTTGATTTTTCTTGTTGGAGAGATTTGCACAGATTTTCATGTCCTTGTGACTGTGAAGGTCGAGGGCTGCAGTTTACAGTAACCAGTTGAAGGTTTGGTTCATAGTTGATTTATGTTGCATTGAAGACTAAAGAGAGACTTCACTTACTTTGTTTACTTTCCCTTTGGCTCTTTTGTTTACGCTTTTGGCTATTTCTTTGAACTTGTTGTTGTTTGCGAATAGTTGATCATCTGCATATTTGGCGAAACGATCGATCAGAATCCCTTTAATAGCAGCTTCAAGACATCATGTCTTTCTCGTCCACCACCATTGTGGAGTGTCTTCACCCTAGCCCCGCTTTTTTGAGCTTTTTGTCTTTTCAACAACCTGAGAACCAACCAGAAGGAGTTAGCAGAGAAAACTGGAGGATTACGTGTTATTAACTTACGTACATTGCCTACTATATTTCTTTGCCTTCTTGCTTCCTTATTTTCTGATTTTGTCATTTTTATGATCATTTAATCATTTTTTGTCTTTCTTATATTTCTGTTCTGTTAGTTCTGTTGTCTTGCTTGTAGGATGCGTGATGTGAGCAACTTCACTCACAGAGCTCCCTCTGGCATCTTTCTTTCTGTGGAAATATTCCTCTTTCAATGTGCTTATTTTTTATCCTTACAGTTAGATCATTAATGTTGAAACCAGTCCCAACGCAACAGGTTTTTTTCCATTACGCTTTTTTCTCTTTTCTTTTTTCTTTCATGCTTAACAGTCTCTTCTCTGGCCTGCTTCCTCTACCCAAATTGACTTCTTTTGAGGTACATGAGCTACATCCTCTGCTGCCTCCTCTGTGTCCTCCAGACACAGCAAATCACTGAGAGAGAAATATCAAGGCAGGGAAGAGGGCAAGGACAAGTCAACACGCCAACCAACCGAGAGCCAACGAGGGTCATGCGTGCATCATCGCTTAACACGAAATTTTGATACTTTTCGAAAACAGCGAACAAAACGGGAAATGCGCGCTAAACTAAGGATGGTAAAATTTAGGACTGCGCCTAAACTGATCGATCGCTAAAACTTCAACACCGACTCGGCGAGGGTACTTAGGGTCAAAATCACCTCCGAACATAAGCCACGTTGTGATGGCAGAGTGTCGATCCGTGCTTTCCTTCAATAGCCTACTAATATAATCATGTTGCTGGCAGGGAGTGAGCTAGGCTGCTTGCTGTATGCAAATGACAATATCATGAGTGAGGAACTGCACTTAAGGGGGGCACCCAGGGGGACCATATCTCATGACTGGTATAGCCTATGGGTCTGAAATCATAGTATGTTATTTGTATATGTTTACTTATTACTTCATGTGAATTTCATGAAATTTGGCTGACTTGCTGAGGGTAACTTAAAAAAAGAACAAAAAATTAAATTTGCCTCACAGCCTTTGTTTATGAGTCAATTGATTTGGAAAAAAAAACATAGAAATGTCTTATGTACAACTTCAAGTGATTACATTTTTGATTTTTGGCTTGGTAAAAAAAGAAAAAAAAATTTCTCTCCTCTGTATGTCTGTTATTTTTCAAAAGTTCTCACACACAAAAGTCGACCATTGTTTGTACTCTTTATTGATGCAAAACAATAGACAATCAGATTTATAGTAAAGTTTGTGAGGCTTTTCAAAACCGGAAAATGCACTTTTCGAGAAAACGGCTGTCAAAGATTTTTTTCCATGTCCTCTGTGTCTTGCCACTTGATTTTGTTTGATTGGCATGAAATCTTCACATATCATTGCCTATACCTTCGTCTTTGTAGAGAACTGGAATAGGCATCTGTTCCCCCCTTCAAAAAGTTATTAGTCACTCAATGGTGAGGGTGTCAGAAGGCGCCACCTTCCTCTGTAGCGGCAGCCTAGGCCGCTACAGCGAAAACCAAACATTTCTGTTTGTATGTTTTCGAGGCAGCATACGTTGTAGCTGGTACAACGCCGTTTGGATCCGCTAAGGCCGCCTTGTAGGTTAAAAGACACAACTAACAACCAGTGGTGACTCCATCGACAAGCGAATTTATTTCCTAGAATATACATGTTTTTACGAACGGCAATTGGTAATTTACAGAAGTTCGTATGCGCTAATATTTACAGTAATGGCTTTATGGTGATGCAGTTTCAGTATGTTAATATTTGTAATAATAGGAGTGATTGTATACATATATTTACATGTAGTGACTTGCAGTCTGATGAATATAAAGACAAGATATTACAGTGTGATGAGAGTGGAAGAAGTGAAAGAGGACAAGGTGATTTCAGGGCAGACTGAAGAAATAAAGGTGGAGGAAACGAGAAAGAAAATGGTATGTTTAATGGGTCACTAATATTCTTGGTTCTTCTTTTTAGTTTTCCTTTTCTTGGCCTTTGGTGTTATATGTTGGCTTCTCTCTTGGTCTTTCCATTGATGATATTTCTTCAAAGTTGCATTAGAACTGGTAATATGTTCTATAATGTTTATTCATATGTAGCCATAGTTGTGTTCTAAAGCTCACTCCTCACACACACACAGCAGAGAGAGGAGGAATGCCAAGTGGCAAAATTTGGAAAAAGAAAAGAATTTATAACATGATTTATGCAAAAAATACCAGTGTCACCATCATACCACATGGCGAGCCACGTGTGAGGCAGTGACACAACACCATGGGACATTAAAATCTTGCTCTGGTGATGCTGTTTTTTAAATTTTGCTGAAAAATGTCTCCGCCTGATATTTCACACCCTTCCCCACGCAATGACAGCAAAAATTAATTTTCATGTATTTAAAAGATATTCGTCAAAAAATACACCCGGCCGCTCCCCTTCATGTATTAGCACAGTATGGCAATGACCTTGACTTGAAGTTAAGTGAAAAGAAAAGTCAGATTTCAGTAATTAATGCAGAGGCCACTCCAGGTACTTGAGGCTTGCCGCGAGACCAGCCGACTGCAGCGGGTGTGCTGGCGCTGGACAGCAGGTGTGCTGGCAGGAGGCTGCAGGGCTGGACAGCAGGTGTGCTGGCAGGAGGCTGCAGGGCTGGACAGCAGGTGTGCTGGCAGGAGGCTGCAGGGCTGGACAGCAGGTGTGCTGGCAGGAGGCTGCAGGGCTGGACAGCAGGTGTGCTGGCAGGAGGCTGCAGGGCTGGACAGCAGGTGTGCTGGCAGGAGGCTGCAGGGCTGGACAGCAGGTGTGCTGGCAGCAGGCTGCAGGGCTGGACAGCAGGTGTGCTGGCAGGAGGCTGCAGGGCTGGACAGCAGCATGAGTGGCCAGGACAAGCAGGAGCAGACTGCTGCAGGGGGCAGGAGGGTCAGTGGTCATCAGATGAAGCAACTTGCTGCTGGCAACTCCAGCAACAAAGGAGGGAGGAAGCTTGTGTGTCTGGAGTGTGGAAAAGAATGCACCACAAGGGAAGGCCTCAGATATCACACCCTTACACACACTGGTGTGAAGAACTATGAATGTAAGGAATGTGGGAAAAAATTCATCCAGAAGAGTACCCTTGATACACACACCCTTACACACACTGGTGTAAAGAACTATGAATGTAAGGAATGTGGGAAAAAATTCAGGCAAAAGGCTCACCTTCATAGACACACCCTTATACACACTGGTGTGAAGAACTATGAATGTAAGGAATGTGGGAAAAAATTCCTTGAGAAGGGTACCCTTGATACACACACCCTTATACATACTGGCGTAAAGAGTCATGAGTGTGAAGAGTGCGGGAGGAGGTTCAGTATGAAGCAGGCACTCAAACAACATGTCTTCAGGCACTCTGGCCTTAGAGAGTTCAAGTGTGATGTTTGTGGCAAGCTCTTTAAGACAAGGAGAGATATTGCCAGGCACATGAAGATCCACTTTAGGTATATAACATGACAAGTTGTGTCTAACGCTGCTGCTGTATGGCATCAAAGTTGACTCATGTCTGGCCAGCAAACTTATTTACAAGCTGGAGCGCACGTCTTTGAATGAAGGCTCTCCTTTGCTACATGGCCACGGTCAGTTTGCTTTTAAATCCACACTGATGACAGGAGATAAGCATAACTGGCCCCACTATAGAAAAAATTGCCTGTGCCATGACAGGCCTGGGCTGACCACCATCCAGGCCCCTGAAGAAAGCCTACCAGCACTACAGGCCTATATGTAAAAATAAAAAATAAATAAAAATAAAAATAAAAAAAGCCCACACTCCTATTCTCGCAGGGACAGCACTAAGGTAAAAGTTTTTGCAGTCTCCGTATGCTGATAATGCTCATTTAATTTTTGCAGTAGGGATCTTATGCTCCTTTTAACCCTTTCCTTGCACGTGGTGCGGACGCGACTATCCCCCTAGGCTCAGTTGGGGAGCCCAGTGGGGGGTCTTTTAACTTCTGTATCTCAAAAACTATCCATCACAGCTAAAAACCAAAAACACCATTGGAAAGAGGAGGTCCAGATCTATAGGAGTCGGTTATGTATGCCTCTCTTGCGAACGTACATTCACGTTCAGGGAGTGTTGAATGTTAACACTTACGTCGGTGCGTGCGGGATGATCAGCCATATTGAGGGAGCTGCGGACATCTTTTCTTCAGATTCTGGCAAGGGAGTATTGCCAACTGCAATATTTACAACTATTTGGTCAAAGAATCAGTCAGGTGATAGGTGAAGCTATGCAAAAATGCCGCTATATTGGGCAAGAACATCCACCAGTTACTCGTCCGTAGATTTGCCGCGCTGGGCTGATATGATTTTCCACCAAATTTAGTGAAGAATCCACTCAATTGGCAATCCTGTGTTGTGAGAATTAGTGTTGGAACACTCATACGCGGGAGATTTGAGTGCGGGTGGAGGTCGCAGCGAGCGTTTAACACCACCAGCAAATACGCCTAACGCTGTTGGTCGTATGTCATATCTTGCTGAGCCACGCTCCTGAGGAGTAAGAAGGAGCGGGCGAGACTGATTCTCAGGAAAAAGTGTACGTAAAAACAAAGCTCAGTGCACAGTGAAGTATTAAGTGTGGATAGTTAAGTAACTGAGTGTGAAGAAGCAAGGAGGACCCTAAAAGGGATACAAAGCAGAACAGGTCAAGAGAAGTAGAAGAGTACCCATGACCTGACCAGTCCCCCAAAACACTGACAAAGAAAAACAGTGGAATGTAAGAACGTGGAAAAATGTGATAGATAAAGCAGTGAAAGATGAGGGACTGTACAAGTGCACGAGTGATGTGGAGAGAAAGTGTGGACTGGTGGTATGAGGAGAAAGGGGCCCCCAAACTGTGATGAGTGGTATGAGGGAGGCCTAGCTGGGAGGTGATCTTCTTTCCCAAGCTGGGGCACAGTGTTTGGACGTGAATGCAAGGAACTACAGATGGTCTGAGTCCCGCAGCAAAGTGTGCCAGGTGTGTGGCGGGTGTGGACGAGACTGTGTTGCATGTTGTGCTGGAGTGTGGCAGAGAGAGAACAAAAATGTTGCAGGTGTCTCTGAGTGAGATGGGACGTGAAGTGGATGTGATTGTTGAGAGGACTGCAAGGGAGTGGATGCTGCTGCTGGGGCTGAGTGGAGACACGAATGGGCGAGTGATTGAGGCAGTGGAAAAGTTCTTGGAAATAAAGCAGCATACAAGATGTAGGGAATAGTACCTTGTTTCATGCATGTAGAATAGTTCTGTATGTTTTTTTGTTTCTTTTTCACAGGAGCTGCTGTTACAAAGGCCTGACTTGTGAGAAATTTCGTCACCTGTGACATCAAGATCCGATCACTGACTGCCTACATCAGGTGTGCTGCAGGAGGCTGCAGGGCTGGACAGCAGGTGTGCTGGCAGGAGGCTGCAGGGCTGGACAGCAGGTGTGCTGGCAGGAGGCTGCAGGGCTGGACAGCAAGTGTGCTGGCAGGAAGCTGCAGGGCTGGACAGCAGGTGTGCTGGCAGGAGGCTGCAGGGCTGGACAGCAGGTGTGCTGGCAGGAGGCTGCAAGGCTGGACAGCAGGTGTGCTGGCAGGAGGCTGCAGGGCTGGACAGCAAGTGTGCTGGCAGGAGGCTGCAGGGCTGGACAGCAGGTGTGCCAGCAGGAGGCTGCAAGGCTGGACAGAAGGTGTGCTGGCAGGAGGCTGCAGGGCTGGACAGCAGGTGTGCTGGCAGGAGGCTGCAGGGCTGGACAGAAGGTGTGCTGGCAGGAGGCTGCAGGGCTGGACAGCAAGTGTGCTGGCAGGAAGCTGCAGGGCTGGACAGCAGGTGTGCCAGCAGGAGGCTGCAGGGCTAGACAGAAGGTGTGCTGGCAGGAGGCTGCAGGGCTGGACAGAAGGTGTGCTGGCAGGAGGCTGCAGGGCTGGACAGAAGGTGTGCTGGCAGGAGGCTGCAGGGCTGGACAGCAGGTGTGCTGGCAGGAGGCTGCAGGGCTGGACAGAAGGTGTGCTGGCAGGAGGCTGCAGGGCTGGACAGCAGGTGTGCTGGCAGGAGGCTGCAGGGCTGGACAGCAGGTGTGCTGGCAGGAGGCTGCAGGGCTGGACAGCAGGTGTGCTGGCAGGAGGCTGCAGGGCTGGACAGCAGCATGAGTGGCCAGGACAAGCAGGAGCAGACTGCTGCAGGGGGCAGGAGGGCCAGTGGTCGTCAGATGAAGCAACTTGCTGCTGGCAACTCCAGCAACAAAGGAGAGAGGAAGTTTGTGTGTCTGGAGTGTGGAAAAGAATTCACCTCAAGGCAAGGCTTCAGATATCACACCCTTGCACACACTGGTGTGAAGAACTATGAATGTAAGGAATGTGGGAAAAAATTCCCCACGAGGCAAGGCCTCAGATATCACACCCTTACACACACTGGTGTGAAGAACTATGAATGTGAGGAATGTGGGAAAAAATTCACCATGAGGCAAGGCCTCAGATATCACACCCTTACACACACTGGTGTGAAGAACTATGAATGTGAGGAATGTGGGAAAAAATTCACCACAAGGCAAGTCCTCGGATATCACACACTTATACACACTGGTGTGAAGAACTATGAATGTAAGGAATGTGGGAGAAAATTCATCTGTAAGAGTACCCTTGATAAACACACCCTTACACACACTGGTGTGAAGAACTATGAATGTAAGGAATGTGGGAAAAAATTCATCCGTAAGAGTACCCTTGATGCACACACCCTTACACACACTGGTGTAAAGAGTCATGAGTGTGAAGAGTGCGGGAAGAGGTTCAGCGTGAAGGCGGCACTCAATCGACATGTCTTCAGGCACTATGGCCTTAGAGAGTTCAAGTGTGATGTTTGTGAAAAGGTCTTTAAGACAAAGGGTGACATTGCCCAGCACATAAAGACCCACTTCTGAAGTGTGTCTGCCTATAGTAGTTATAGTGACCAGGGTGTTGGCAGCAGCTGAGCCTGATAGGGAAAGGGAAGTGAAGGAGAGGTAAAAGTGATCTTGTAAGACAAGGAAGAAAGAAGGCTTGCCTGTGAAGTGATAAAAGGAGAGGAGCCACAGCAAGAAGAGGAAGGGAAATACTGATGGCTAACTTTCCACAGTTGTGGCAGCTGCACCTGGGCCTGGAGCCTGGTTGAGTCTCACAGCTACAGTGAATTACTTACTCCTCTGTGAGGTGAGGGGCAAGAGAATGTCACCTAACACTAAAATAGCTGGAACATGTATTTATAAACCATTGCTGCAGCAAAAGAATCAATGCCTTACAGTGGTGTGCTTCACCCAAGGGTACCACAGATGCAAGTGCTTCCAACACCTCTCCGGCCATTGTACTGCCCTGCCTCAGAAGTGTCTAAGACGAGCTTCAAAACGTGTCCTGCGTTGTGGAGGGGCTG
Source organism: Eriocheir sinensis (assembly GCF_024679095.1). Taxonomy (NCBI): domain Eukaryota; kingdom Metazoa; phylum Arthropoda; class Malacostraca; order Decapoda; family Varunidae; genus Eriocheir; species Eriocheir sinensis. The sequence continues at coordinate 3,454,712 of NC_066565.1, forward strand.
CGGTGGTCTGGTGGTCAGGGCTGACCGGAGGGGCGACAGTTTGCGCTTCTCCCTGGACAGCTGTTGGTGGGATTGGCCTAAGAAATGCTATACAGGAAAAAGATATACTAAATTCTATAGTGCAAATTATGATTGGGAAAGACATCACTATTTGCTGAAAAAGATAAAAACAAAAATTTAATAAAAAAATAATTGATGGAGTGCCTCCTATTGTCCTTAAAAACTGTGCCTAAGTGCTGACACCCTGCCTGGTCAAACTCTTTCGCCTCTGCCTGTCAACATCTACCTTTCCTTCCTGCTGGAAGTATGCCTTCATACAGCCTGTGCCTAAGAAGGGTGACTGTTCCAATCCCTCAAACTACTGCCCTATAGCTTTACTTTCCTGCCTATCTAAAGCTTTTGAATCAATCTTTAACCAAAGATTCAAAAGCACCTTTCCACTTCTAACCTTCTATTGATCGCCAGTATGGGTTCCACAAGGGGCATTCTACTGGCGATCTTCTTGCTCTCTTAACTGACTCTTGGTCATCCTTTCTTAGCCGTTTTGGTGAAACTTTCTCTGTTGCGCTAGACATATTGAAAGCCTTCGATAGAGTCTGGCACAAGTCTTTGCTTTCTAAACTGCCCTCTTTCAGATTCTATCCCTCTCTCTGTTCCTTTATCTCCAGTTTCCTTTCCAGACGTTCTATCTCTGCTGTGGTAGACTGTCACTGTTCTTCCCCTTAACCTATCAACAGTGGTATTCCACATGGCTCTGTCCTATCACCCACTCTCTTCCTGTTATTCATCAGTGATCTTTCCATAACAAACTGTCCTATCTACTCATATGCTGATGACTCCACTCTGCATTATTCAACTTCTTTCAACAGAAGACCCTCTCAATAGGAATTACAAGACTCCAGACTGGAATCTGCAGAACGCTTAACCTCAGACCTTGCTCTCATTTCCGATTGGGGTAAAAGGAACCGTGTGTCCTTCAATGCCTCAAAAACCCAGTTTCTCCACCTATCAACTCGACACAATCTTCCAAACACCTATCCCCTATTCTTTGACAACACTCAGCTGTTACCTTCTTCAACACTAAATATCCTCGGTCTATCCTTAGCTCAAAATCTCAATTGGAAACTTCACATCTCCTCTCTTACTAAATCAGCTTCCTCGAGGTTGGGCGTTCTGTATCGTCTCTGCCAGTTCTCCCCCACACAGATGCTTTCCATATGTAGGGGCCTTGTCTGCCCTCGTATGGAGTATGCATCTCACGTGTGGGGGGGCTCCACTCGCACAGCTCTTCTGGACAGAGTGGAGTCTAAGGCTCTTCGTCTCATCAGCTCTCCTCCTCTTACTGACAGCCTTCTACCTCTTAAATTCTGCCGCCATGTTGCTTCTCTTTCTATCTTCCATCGATATTTTCATGCTGACTGCTCTTCTGAACTTGTTAACTGCATACCTCCCCCCCCCCCCCCTCCCGCAGCCACGCTGCACACAACTTTCTACTCATGCTCATCCCTATACTGTCCAAACCCCTTATGCAAGAGTTAACCAGCATCTCCATTCTTTCATCCCCTTCACTGGTAAACTCTAGAGTCTAGAACAGCCTTCCATCGTCTGTATTTCCTCCTGCCTATGACTTGACCTCTTTCAAGAAGAGTGTATCAAGACACCTCTCCACCCGAAATTGACCTCTCTTTTGGCTACTCTTTACTTTTTACTTTTGTGGGAGCGGCAAGTAGCAGGCTTTTTTTTTTTTTTTTTTTTTAGGCCCTTGAGCCGTATCCTTTGAAAAAAAAAAAAAAGTACACTACATTCTTCTACAGTCAACTACCTTCCCTCTATATAGTACAGTGGTTCAAGACAGCATTGCATAAACTTCTTGGTCAAACTCCTTATGCAGCTTTGCTTTAAATTACCTTCCAGCCCGCAATAGCTCTAGGTCCACCACGCGTTTTTTTTTTTTTTTTTTTTTTTTAAGAACATGCACCTTTACCCAAAGGCTTTTGTGAAGGTTTGGGCCGGGTATAGTATTAGGTAAAGGTGCGTGTTCTAAAAAAAAAAACAATCACGCGTGATGGACCTGGTCTCACATGCGTGGGCTAACGGCTAACTAAGCGTTCCATCGCTAACCAAGCGTACCATCGCTAACCGGATCGTTGGCAACACTGCTCATTTCCCAATGGCGGCCATCAAAACACAGCGCGCGTATGTATAATGTCTTTTCACTACCTTTTCCACTTTTTGTTTACTTTTAAGTTTTTCCGCCTTCATATTATGGTTAAGGGACATGTATTTCGTCCCTTAACTTTAATACAGAGGCATAATATCGTATTTTGGAGGCGCGTAGTGATTCTCAATAATTACCCAGTGTATGTATAATACTTTTGAGTAAAAATCAATTTGGGGAGGCTAATTGGATTTTTTTGGGGGCTAAGCCCCCCGTGGCTACGGCCCTGGAGAGATGCCCAATTCTTTCTGAAATGCCAGAATTTTTCTCTTTTTTACACTCACACACGTCCTCTGCGTGTAACGAAACACGAGAAATTAATCCAGACAAGGAAAGGTTTGCCGGCGCCGGGGATCAAACCCGCGACCAGCGTAACGAAAGAGCCACTCCTTTACCAGTCAGCCAAAGAGGTACCCCCCGGGCAGAGGGAGTTATGGGTGGCTCACCCGTCAGGTTAGTCGTGTCACTGCATTTCAATTGGAGGAGGCCCAACAACGGGGCTGGGGGTGCCGGAAAGAGCCCAACTTTTCCACTCCCAATGGCACCGGGTAGGACTCGAACCTTTACGCTCCAGCACCCCGCCGGAGCGCAAGGCGGAGACTCTACCACTGGACCACGGGTCCACATTTCAGTTGGGGAGCGCGGGACACACTCGGCTTTACTTGTGTAACGTCTTTTTTTTTTTTTCAAGACAACGCTACATTCCTTCTGACAGCTACTAATTTGATGGTAACATGGTAGCGGGGTGGTCGTCTGGTTATTTCCGAGCGGTTGTCAAAGATGTTGAGACAAGCCTCAGGACAAGTGAACACTCGTTCTGGGTTGTGATGGTTACCCTTAGTGCGGTAATGATGGAAGGTGGGTGGATTCCCGTGTGAACCACTCTGAGACACTGTTTAGTTAAGGGGGGGAGTGGTGATAATTCACTAACGTGCGTGTGTGGGTGTTCAGTAATGCCCAAATGGCAGGTTGACAGGCTTGAAATTATAGCACTTACAGTAACTTAATAACTTTTCTTGTGTATGAATATATTTACAGACCTTGGGAGGTTAGCGGAGTGACATTTAAATGACTACATACATAAATGAATATTATTTAACTTAATTAACTATCTATTAGGGAGATTGGGGAACATTTGAATGCTTATCTGTGTTGAAGACCCTTGAAATGATGACTGGTGCAGGAGGGAGGAAGAGTAAGGAGCCCGTTAAGTGTAGACTACGGGGCCGGTGAGTGTAGACTGCGTTGTTGACGAGGCCGGATGAGTGTAGACTGAGACACTGGGGCGTGGATGAGGTTATGAGACTGGGGCGTGATTGAAGAGGCTGCTTCTGCCCTGCTTGTTTCGCCTCACCTTGCTGTGCTCTGCTGTGCCTTGCTGTGCTCTGCTGTGCCTTGCCTTGCTGTGCTCTGCTGTGCCTTGCCTTGCTGTGCTCTGCTGTGCCTTGCCTTGCTGTGCTCTGCTGTGCCTTGCCTTGCTGTGCTCTGCTGTGCCTTGCCTTGCTGTGCTCTGCTGTGCCTTGCCTTGCTGTGCTCTGCTGTGCCTTGCCTTGCTGTGCTCTGCTGTGCCTTGCCTTGCTGTGCTCTGCTGTGCCTTGCCTTGCTGTGCTCTGCTGTGCCTTGCCTTGCTGTGCTCTGCTGTGCCTTGCCTCGCCTTTGCCGTGCTTGTGGTGGTTGGTGGTGTTCACAGGGCTGAGATGGACGGTCACGCCAACCCCTCAGCAAAACGTGCGTCCTGTTAATGGCTCCTCGGCTCACTCTCTGCCTCTCACTGACACTGTGCCTCGCCCTGTAGGGGTGGGCAGGTATCGGTACCAGTACCGGTATTAACGGTACCAGATATGCTCGGTACCGGTACCAGATTGCTCGGATTTATTTATTGGATTTATTGATAACTCTTCATGTCCGATTTTTTTTTTTTTTAGGTTGCTAATAAATATTGTTATTGTTAAGCCCCTATTACACACATTCCCTCCGGTCGCCGGCGTCGTCGGTCGCGACGCTAGCATATGTTCAAACGTGAGAGCAAAACATGAACGCTCACACACGCACGGCCGGGGCCGGCCGGGCGAACTTTAAAGTTGGCAAGTTGGGGCCAACCTTCAACACACGCTAGACAGCACGCAAGAGCATTAGCCGTCGAGAGAGAGGCAATGTCCCTCCACCACCATCCAGTGCTACACTGACCCACCACCAGCGCCGTTCAAAATACGTATGTAATATAGCCAGTGGTTGGCCAGAATTTTCCTACGGCGCCGTAGGCCAGGTTGGCCGTAGGAAACCGGATACGTGTAATAGGGGCTTTAGACTATGATCGAGTACATCCATAATAACTATACGTGCTATTTTTTTATCGAAAAAATAAATATTCACTTCATTCAGAGAGAGAGAGAGAGAGAGATCACCACTCAGTGAGTGGATATCTCGGTGATATGGGTACTCGATCATAGTCTAATAACAATAACAATATTTGTTAGCAACCTAAAAAAGAAAAAGAATCGGACATCAAGAATTATCCAGTAACTCCAATAAATAAATAAAATAATAAAATAATGGAAACGGGAGCTGTGATGGAAACGGAAAGCAGGACAAAGTGGTGGGAACTTGGGGAGACGGTCAGCGAGGCAGTGACTCAGCGTCTTTACACAGGGTCCATAGTCCATACCGCGTGATATACCACGTGGAGGCGGGCGAGCGCCGAGCGTCACTAAGATCCAAACGGTACCGGTACTAGCGGCAATGCTCAGTGCCGAGTGATCATGACGCTTCCCGGCACCCGAGTGATCATGAGGCTTCGCGGCACCAGGTACCGGTACCTGGTGCCGCGAAGAATCGATTCTCATATATGATCACTCGGGTGCCGGGAAGCGTCTGTTCATTATCCTCACTTGCCTTGAAGATTGACCGTGAATGTTTGGCACCCAACCAACAAGTGAATACAGACATTGGCACAGGGCGCGTCACCATTGCAAAGTGCCGACTGCCTTGGTCCTAATGAAAAAGTCTCGCCAAATACATGAGATTGTAAAGAACTTTTTCTCTCATCACTGACATCTTCCATCCCTCCTTCCCTCCTTCAGCAACAACTTTGAACGTGACGCGCCCCTCGCCAAGGCTGTCCTGCTGCTGCTGCTGACGATGATGGCATTTGGGAGAGTTCAGTTCAGAGAGCAGAAAAGTTAAGTTCTGTTCAAAGAGTGGGAGAGTTCAGTTCAGCAGTTCAGAGAGTGGGAGAGTTCAGTTCAGTTCAGAGGGTGGGAGAGTTCAGTTCAGTTCAGAGAGTGGGAGAGTTCAGTTCTGTTCAAAGAGTGGGAGAGTTCAGTTCAGAGAGTGGGAGAGTTCAGTTCTGTTCAAAGAGTGGGAGAGTTCAGTTCAGAGAGTGGGAGAGTTCAGCAGTTCAGTTCAGTTCAGAGAGTGGGAGAGTTCAGAGAGCTTGAGAGTTCAGTTCAGTTCAGAGTGGGAGAGTTCAGTTCAGTTCAGAGAGTGGGAGAGTTTAGTTCTGTTCAAAGAGTGGGAGAGTTCAGTTCAGTTCAGAGAGTGGAAGAGTTCAGTTCAGAGAGTGGGAGAGTTCAGTTCAGTTCAGGGAGTGCGAGAGTTCAGTTCAGTTCAGAGTGGGAGAGTTCAGTTCAGTTCAGAGTGGGAGAGTTCAGTTCACTTTAGAGAGTGGGAGAGTTCAGCAGTTCAGTTCATTTCAGGGAGTGGGAGAGTTCAGTTTAGTTCAGGGAGTGGGAGAGTTAATTCAGTTCAGTTCAGAGTGGGAGAGTTCAGTTCAGTTCAGGAAGTGGGAGGGTTCAGTTCAGGGAGTGAGAGAGTTCAGTTCAGTTCAGGGAGCGGGAGAGTTCAGTTTAGTTCAGAGTGGGAGAGTTCGATCAGTTCAGTTAAGGGAGTAGGAGAGTTCAGAGAGTGGGAGAGTTCAGTTCAGTTCAGAGAGTGGGAGAGTTCAGTTCAGTTCAGAGTGGGAGAGTTCAGTTCAGTTCAGAGAGTGGGAGAGTTCAGTTCAGTTCAGAGAGTGGGAGAGTTCAGTTCAGTTCAGAGAGTGGGAGAGTTCAGTTCAGTTCAGAGAGTGGGAGAGTTGATCAGTTCAGTTCAGAGTGGGCGAGATCGAGCCTGTATGTCGATTTCTCTTTCTCTTCCAGATTATATATACAAGTTTTTTTTTTTTATTCTCACTGCTTGCTTCACTGAATACAACCTTTCCTGATATAAAGGCCCCTCCACCGGTCAGGGCAGGCTTGGACTGGAGCTGTCAGGGTATTTGTGGGACTGTCAGTGCAGGTGTGGGGCCATCAGGGCAGGTATGGATCGAGCCGTCAGGGCAGGTGTGGGGACATCAGGGCAGGTTTGGGGCCGTCAGGGTAGTTGTGGGACTGTCGGGGTACGTGTGGGCCCATTAGCTATGGCAGGTTTGGGGGCGTTAGGGCAGTTGTGGGACTGTCAGGGTACGGGTGGCGCCATCAGGGCAGGTGTGGGGGCGTTAGGGCCGTCATGGGGGTCTTCCTGATGTCAGGGTCAGTCTGTCTCGCCCATAATTCCGCCCCAACCTTAGCTATGACACACACCCGTGTATAATGCACTGCACTGCCAGATTCATGTTGCCCTGGGTACCTGGCTATACAGTAACCAGTAGATAACATTATTTCGTCTGATGTGGAAATATATTTAAGATTTGTAGCATTTGGGTCCGATGTAGCGTGTTTGAGGCTCGTGCAGCAGAATTATAAAGTTACAGTTGGCAACACTGCCAGTGCCAGGTGACAACAACAACACTCGCCGCCGTGACTCCGAGGCTACCGCCGCTAAGCACTTGTCCCCTAACTGCCTGCTGCCATTACTGCTGCTACGACTACGACTCTGTGGTTCCTGCTCACGGCACTGACGACCGAGCCAGGCAGCAACCGCTTCCTGCAGGTGCGGTGAAAAGAGAACTGGGACAACAGCAACACACTCCAAGGCTGCCGCCTCAAAGGTTGGGGCGCCTTCCTCAGCAAGACAGGCCGCCCACCACGGTGGTGTGTGGAGGAACAGAGAACAAGGAAAGAACGAGGACAACAACACACTCAGCCGCCACAAAGGTTGGGGCCGCCTCACTTACAGGGCTGGACAGCAGGTGTGCTGGCAGGAGACTGCAGGGCTGGACAGCAGGTGTGCTGGCAGGAGACTGCAGGGCTGGACAGCAGGTATGCTGGCAGGAGACTGCAGGGCTGGACAGGAGGTGTGCTGGCAGGAGGCTGCAGGGCTGGACAGCAGGTGTGCTGGCAGGAGGCTGCAGGGCTGGACAGCAGGTGTGCTGGCAGGAGGCTGCAGGGCTGGGCAGCAGCATGAGTGGCCAGGACAAGCAGGAGCAGACTGCTGCAGGGGGCAGGAGGCTCAGTGGTCATCAGATGAAGCAACTTGCTGCTGGCAACTCCAGCAACAAAGGAGAGAGGAAGTTTGTGTGTCTGGAGTGTGGAAAAGAATTGACCTCAAGGGGAGGCCTGAAATATCACACCCTTACACACACTGGTGTGAAGAACTATGAATGTAAGGAATGTGGGAAAAAATTTGCCCGGAAGAGTAACCTTGATCAACATACCCTTACACACACTGGTATGAAGAACTATCAGTGTAAGGAATGTGGGAAAAGTTTTGCCCGGAAAAATAACCTTAATATACACACCCTTACACACACTCGTGTAATGAACTATGAATGTAAGGAATGTGGGAAAAAATTTGGCCGGAAGGGTAACCTTGATAAACACATCCTTACACACATTGGTGTAAAGAACTTTGAATGTAAGGAATGTGGGAAAAAGTTCATCCTGAAGGGTAATCTTGATAAACACACCCTTACACACACTGGTGTAAAGAACTATGAATGTAAAGAATGTTGGAAAAAATTCAGCCAGAAGAGTACCCTTGATACACACACCCTTACACACACTGGTGTAAAGAACTATGAATGTAAGGAATGTGAGAAAAAATTCAGCCTGAAGAGTACCCTTGATGCACACACCCTTACACACACTGGTGTAAAGAACTTTGAATGTAAGGAATGTGGGAAAAAATTCACCCAGAAGAGTACCCTTAATACACACACCCTTACACACACTGGTGTAAAGAACTATGAATGTAAGGAATGTGGGAAAAAGTTCAGCCTGAAGCGTACCCTTGATACACACACCCTTACACACACTGGTGTAAAGAACTATGAATGTGAGGAATGTGGAAAAAAATTCAGCCAGAAGAGTCACCTTGATATACACACCATCAGACACACTGGTGTAAAGAGTCATGAGTGTGAAGAGTGTGGGAAGAGGTTCAGTGTGAAGCAGGCACTCAATGAACACATCTTCAGGCACTATGGCATTAGAGAGTTCAAGTGTGACATTTGTGGTAAGGTCTTCAAGACAAAGCCTGAAATTAGAAGACACATGAAGACCCACTTCAGGGATGTGTCTTCCTAAGCTGTGATCTTTTAATGTCTCACGGCTCTTCTCCCCGGCACTGGGTCATCCTCCATGTATTACTGTGTCTGTCCTCTCCATCTGACCGTCACCCTAGTGCCCAGTGACCGTCTTGGCTCATTATTTACTATTTTTCCATGTGCTCGCTCCTCCATCCCCACCACTGTCACATCCCATCGAGTGTCCTTGCAGATTCACGGCTCCTCCTTAGAGAGTAACACTTCCCATTACCTCCATTTGCTGTGACCATCTTGACACAACTTACATACAGCTTCATAGACCAAAATAATGCTGACCCCTTAATTGTGTTGTACTCTGGCATTCTGGAAAAATAACAATTACATTTCCAGTTGCTCTGTTCATTTTCCTCACTTGCCTTGAAGATTGACCGTGAATGGTTCTGGCACCCAACCAATAAGTGGTACCTCATGATTCGAACGCCTTTCAATTCGAACAATTCCCAATTCCAATACATTTATCAAACGAAGCCACCAGTGTAGCCAGGTCGGTGAATGTGATACCGTGGACTCCAGCCTCAAAAACCGCCAACCCGCGACTGCCATTTTTCACGCACACTCCCTTGAAAAATATTCCAATTGCGCGGGAAAAACGTGGACCTGGCAACGCTAAAAGCCACTCTTGTCAGTCACGGTTGCGCTCCCCTGCTTTGAACGCCACTCTGTTCTTGATATTTTTTGCATATTTTCTTGAAGTTAACCCTCATTATGGCTCCCAAGAAAGTGAAGTGACAGTGCAAGTGGTGGTAGGAAGCTTAAGCGTTATAGTATGGAGATGAAGAAGGAAATAATACAAAACCAGAGAAACTACCAGCATACCTTTCATCATCACTGTCATCATCAGCACTCCATATCCGTCCGTTTTTCCTTCCTTCGTGATCCAATTCCTCTTCTCCGGTGTATTCCACCCCAAATCATATTCCCACTCATCTTACAACCAGGTCAAGACGAGTACCACAGTGAACATCACCCAGGCCCTTTGTAAACACTACCCTAGGCCTCGTTGGCAACAGCGCCGATCAGCTGATCAGTGGGGAGCTCGCCAACTATACGTCCTTTCCCCACGGTGCCCCACAAAATGCATTTACATGTGTTGGCAATATTTAGTTGACAATATATATCTGGTTGACAATATTTGAGTGATCGGGCTACAGGGCACAACATAAACCCTTAAAAATGTTTTTAAAAAATATGAGGATTTTTGGGCCTGTACCGATTGATTTTTTCTACATTAATTTCAGTGGGATAAATTGCTTCCTAATTCGAACATTCTCAATTCGAACAGCCCAAATGAACCAATTAAGCTCGAATCACGAGGTACTACAAACACTGGCACAGGGCACGTCACCATCACTAAGTGCCGACTGCCTTAACCCTGAAACACTACAGTGGGGTGTGAGAATACCCCGCGCGCCAACAAATTTGACAAGTTAGTGTTTCACTGGATCCCCAATGGCTATATCCGGGAGCGGTACCCGTTTTCTCTCAGTGCGTCACGAGGGTGAGAATCGTCAAGTCACCCCCCTGCCTGTGTGGCGCTGTGTGCATCTATTGGGGTATGATGCTACCCCGTTGCAGTGGAAAGATATGTTGGGATGACACATGAGACTATTTGGAAAATATAGGATTTCTTCAGATTACATAATGGAAAATAACTGATCAGTATCTCTATTATTAACTGATGCATTGAAGAATGTTCAGGGTGCAAAATTACCCCACTGCAGTGGCCATGGAGCAAAAAAAAAATCACTTCGTAGTAGCTTTTTTTTTTTTTTTTTTTTTTACGTGGGCTTTTAGCATACAGCAAATTATAGTGTTTTTCATGTATATATAGTGTGAAATACACATTATTTTTTACATATTCATAAAATACAGTATTTTTGCTGTAAAATCCATTACGGCTGCATGTGTTAGGCTGTTGAGAGCAAATTGATGCACGCGGGAAGAATCAGCTGATTTTGACAGTTCATGTGAAAACGTGTCGAGTTTATGTTTTTCTCATTTGCTTTGTGCGCTATCAAAGTTAGTAGAAGTTGTTAGTGTGTGTGTGTGTGTGTGTGTGTGTGTGTGTATATATATATATATATATATATATATATATATATATATATATATATATATATATATATATATATATATATATATATATATATATATATAGATATTATCCCTGCAGGTTTACGATTGCTTACTACAACACACAAAGGATAGTTACAACATATAATTGGTTCACTTCTTACCCTCTAGCTACATCTCTTTTAGAAAAGAATTTGCAGGTAGTTGGAATAATTCGAAAGAAGCCTTATATCCCGGAGGAAATGTTGGAAACTGCTAAAAGGGAAGTGGAATCTTTTGCTTTCCTTTTGGACCACAAAAGCACTTTGCTGTCCTACAAAGTGAAAAAGAATAAGGTTGTCCTTCTCCTTTCAACAGAACACAATGAAAATAAAATTGGAAAAAGAAACAAACATGAGATGGTGTTATACTACAACCATACAAAGGGCAAGATCAAGATGTCTACCACATATTCATGCAGTTTTGTTTTTGTTTTGATTGGCTACTTATATGTCACGAGGTACGTCAGTGAGTCACAAAAAAAAATATAATTTAGGTTATTTTGTGTGAATGGACTAAAAATTTTACCCCACAAAAAGTTGATTTTCACTTATCTTTTGATGATATTTAGGATGTGATTTACAGCATGTTACTGCCTTAGGAGTTGAGGATATCTATTTACTTTGCCAAAAAAAGTGGAAAAGCTAGATTTAAAGGGATATATTTTTGTATTTTAATATTTAAATACCACATGGTAACTTTTCTCAGTAATTTTTATATTTTCTTTATTGTATGAAAGTGTTTACTGAAATAATACATTAATGCAGTTGAATCTGTAAAAATATGGTTGAGCATACGGTAGAAAGAAGAAATTACCAATGAATACTTTCTACTGAATTATTAATATTTTTTTTCTTCTGGGGCAAATATCTACCCCACTGTAGTGTTCATGAAAAAAAAAATCGCTTGCAGTGTTTCAGGGTGATCCCTGGAAGAAAAAGAAAGTTTAGTGCAGAATTACCTACATAATTTTTTTTTTTTTTTTTTTTACGTTGTTGAGTGTTTACGCCACCACCTACCCATGCATGAGACTGTTGACATTGTAAAGAAGTCTCTCTCTCTCTCTCTCTCTCTCTCTCTCTCTCTCTCTCTCTCTCTCTGTCCTTCAAGTTGGAACAAGGAATAAGAAGTTCGATTACAAAATGCGCGGTGCAAACTCAAAAGCATAATTCAAACGTCAAGGATTTGGGTGTCAAAATCGCGTCAAACCTCAAATTCTCACAGCATTGCATTGATGCAGCAAATAAAGCAGTGTTGGGCTTTATTAAAATAAACTTTTTGTTAAAAAATAAAGATGTAATTCTTCCACTATATAATAGCTTAGTTAGAACCCACTTGGAATATGCGGTACAGTTTTGGTCTCCCCACCATGCAAAGGACATTGCTAAATTACGTGTTCAACGTCGGGCAACAAAAATGATCCCTTCCTTGCGCAACAATTAGTCCTACGAAGAGAGTCTTTCCGCCCTTAACATGTTCTAGCTCTCTTGAGAGACGAGTTGAAATGTAAAGTTTTGGAGCCGTCTGTTTAATGTAGAATCACTTAGGTTTAAGGACAGACCATGGCCGGGATCTGTGTGTGGTCTGATTTTCTATGTAAATCTCTCGTCACTGACAACCTCGATCTCTCCTTCCCATCTTCACTGACAACCTCGAACTTCCCTCCTTCACTGACAACCTCGATCTCTCCTTCCCATCTTCACTGACAACCTCGAACTTCCCTCCTTCACTAGCAACCTCGAATTAACTTCCCTCCTTAAGTTCACTGACAACCTCGAACTTCCCTCCTTCTGACAACCTCGAACTTCCCTCCTTCACTGACAACCTCGAACTTCCCTCCTTCTGACAACCTCGAACTTCCCTCCTTCACTGACAACCTCGAACTTCCCTCCTTCTGACAACCTCGAACTTCCCTCCTTCTGACAACCTCGAACTTCCCTCCTTCACTGACAACCTCGAACTTCCCTCCTTCTGACAACCTCGAACTTCCCTCCTTCACTGACAACCTCGAACTTCCCTCCTTCTGACAACCTCGAACTTCCCTCCTTCACTGACAACCTCGAACTTTCCTTCTTCACCGACTATACCTCGAACTTCGATCCCTCCTTCACCGACAACTCACCGTGGTTGTGCTCCCTCCCACCCCAGAGCCAAGACAGCGGGACTACACTTTGGTGGTAGCTATAAAAAAGTTAGGTAAGTTGGGGACAATGTAATATCACCTTTAAGATTAATTAATTGTATTTGCTTAGCAGGGCCACAGTGGAAGTAAGTCTACGAGCGGACTCTTTTGTAGGCTGTGAAATACAATCGTGTATAATTTTCAAATAAACAATCAATCAAACATTTTGCCGAAAAGAACGGAAAATAGATTTGCTACAGTTATCCCGTGAAATGGTTTTCTGTAATGAGATGAAACTGATTGATTGATAGTTTATTGTTGCAGTAAATAACAAGGGAGAAGGGAGGAACATGCCATCCCAACCCCCAGGCAGGACAGAATGTGATTATACAATTAGTAATACATGTGTAGGGAGCACCATGAAACCAAAAAGATACAATGGTAGGAATGAATGCACAACAAGGTAGAAGAACTGAAATAAGTACGAATATTACAATAATAAGTAGGTACTATCCATCCTGCTCTGTTATCTATCTCATAAATTAAAAACTCGAGATAATTTGCAAGGCTACATTGAAAACTCCATCAGTTACCAGATTGTCGTACTCAGAAGATCGCAATTACCGGTTTTAGACTCCGAACTGTCGTACCTATAAAATATGACTATATTCACTCAAGGTTATTGCTAAAACCGTTAACTAATGATGCTTTATTTGCAATAGCTAAGGGCGAAACCAAAAAATGCAATGTGCCAGGGTACGACAATTTGGCGACGCTGACTGGCGGCCGCTGGCAACGAGACCAAGGGTGCAATATTATCGTACTACCCACAGTGCATTTTTACGTTTCTAGTCCATAACTGTTACAAAACAGCATAGATAATTAACTATTTGAGGAATAATTATAAATGCATCTCGTTATTGGGGCTCAGGAGACAGTTTTGGTCGTAAATCGGAAAATAAACGACGCCGAGTACGACAGTATGGCACCATTGGGGACGAGATTGACCACAACAACCTCAGTCTGGCTTGAGCGGTGAGGGAGGGAGGGTGTGACGCTCTGACTCGGATTGCTATGTGAAGTTCAAGTGATAACAGGCTAATAATGGCGACCAGCTCACTCTGCAACAGCCTCCTTAAATGGGTGAGTGCGGGGACGCCTTTATGTCCGCGTGGGGGGCAGAAAGGAGGGGAAATAGGTACCAGCCGATAGCACCAAGCCAGAGCATTTTCCTCACCGACATTTATTTATTTATTTTATCCTCATTTGTCGACATTTATTTCCTATTTTCCTCATTTACCGACATTTATTTATTCATTTCGTTTCTATTTTCCTCATTTGTCGACATTTATTTCCTATTTTCCTTATTTATCGACATTTATTTATTCATTTCGTTTCTATTTTCCTCATTTCTCGACATTTATTTCCTATTTTCCTCATTTATCGACATTTATTTATATATTTGTTTATTTATCGACATTTCATTTTTTCCTCATTTACCGACATTTATTTTCTCCTCATTTATCGACATTTATTTCCTTTTTCACATTTATCGACTTCTTATTTTCCTCATCAATATTGACTTTTTCCATATTTATCGACATTTTTTCTCATTTAACGACGTTTGTTCCTCATTTATCGACATTTATTTTTCCTCATTTATTGATGTTTATTTTTCCTCATTTATCGACATTTTTTCCTCATCGACATTTTTCCTAATTTATCGACATTTCGTCATTTATCGAAAAAGAAATATAAAATTAAGTGAAACAAAAAAATATATATAAGGTATCCACAGACCTAGAGAGAGAGAGAGAGAGAGAGAGAGAGAGAGAGAGATTAGGAAGAAAAAAAAATGCCTGGCGGGAGTGAGTTTCCTGGCGCCATTGATTTACCATGACCAGGTGTTCGAGAGAGAGAGAGAGAGAGAGAGAGAGAGAGAGAGAGAGAGAGAAAGGCCACGAAGGAAAAAAAAATCAAGGGTCAAGACTAAATGCAGACTACAGAGAGAGAGAGAGAGAGAGAGAGAGAGAGAGAGCATCCAACTGCATTGTTCTCAGAAAGTGACACATGAATAGAGAGATGTCCTAACTTCCTTCTCTCTCTCTCTCTCTCTCTCTCTCTCTCTCTCTCTCTCTCTCTCTCTCTCTCTCTCACAGTTTGACATTTTGCAGGTATTCACAACTTACCATAAAATCTTGCCATGCGGTTAGCCTAGTATCAACTGCCCCCACCAACAAGACCATTTTCACATATACAAAAGCTTGACATTATGATCTTTTTCCTTTTTTTCACATATACAAAATACACAGAACTCTTGCTTGTTTATTAGTCTGTGTGTGTGCGTGTGTGTGTGTGTGTGTCCTTGAGCAAGATAACAAGTGGATAGGCCTTGTTAGTATTGCTTGTGTTATTAGAAGCACTGTTTATGTTTATGGTTTATGTTACTGTTTTTTTTTTATGACCAAGTGGCGATAAGGTAGATAATTATAAAGAAGGATGGAAGGGAAAATAAATGAAGGGAAGGGAGGCAGGATGGAAGGAAGGAAAGGAATGCTAGAAAGAACGAAGGAAGAAAGAAATGAAAGTAAATGGAAGGAAGGAGAAAGAAGGATGGGAGGTAGGATGGAAGGAGAGGAATGGTAAAAAAAAGAAGGAAGAAATAGATGAGAATGAGTGGAAGCAAGGAAGGAGAAGGATAAGAATAAAGGAGGAAGGAAGAAGATATTTATTTTATATCTACGTTCATTTATAGTTTATCATACATATCTATACATATATATTTCTCACTTACCATATTTTGATACTTTATTATACATACAGTTTGAGGGTTTACGATACGTATACATATTTCATACATGCACTTTCCAGTTTAGTTTTAAAAGTATACATGAGTTATTATGCATACTATACATAATTTATACATACAGTTTGAATTTATTATACCTACATACGCATAATTGATACATACATTTTGACAGTTTATTATACATAGCCTATTCTACATACTATACATACTCCGTGACAGTTTACAATACATTTACCAGTAGCTACATACGGTATTTCATGCACACCTAAATACATACATACATATACATACATACATAGCTACACACATTTTGCCAATCATGCTCAAAGTCGCCAATCATGTCAAACTATTTCTCCTTGGATGAGCTGTTTACTTAAGTCCTCAAAGGTTAATGCTAATGATTGTTTTTTTAAGTTGTTGTTTTCATGGGACTCAGTGTGAACCGTTACTTGTCTACGCATATAGTTTTGTTTATCCCAGTGATTGTTTATATGAGTGAGTGTTGAGCTATTTTTTTTCTTATTGTAAGGTACACAGCTCAAGGGTAAAAAAAAAAAAAAAGAAAACAAAACAAAACAGGCTGTTCAGCGCTTCTACTGCAAAAGCAAATAGAATGGAGTTTACCTTGATTGTTTGGTCAAGTGGTTGTTTACCCTCGTGATTGTTTACCCTAGCTTATCGTTGCCCTAGAGAGCGTTTACAGTAGGTAGGTAGTGATTGTTTTCCTTAGTGAGTGTTTACCTGAGTGATTGTATTCCTTAGTTACTGTTTACCTGTAATTGTTTAACCTAGAGACCAGTACCTGAGTGATTGTTTTCCTTAGTGTGTGTTACCTGAATGATTACTTACCTTAGTGATTGTTTTCCTTTGTGATTGTTTACCTAGTGGTTGTTTACCTTAGTGATTGTTTACCAGAGTGAGTGTTTACCTAGTGATTGTTTACCTTAGTGATTGTTTACCAGAGTGAGTGTTTACCTTAGTGATCGTTTACCTTAGTGATTGTTTGCCCTAGTGACCATTACCTTAGTGATTGTTTACCTTAGTGATTGTTTACCCTAGTGATTGTTTACCCTAGTGACCATTACCGGAGTGATTGTTTACCTCGTGAATGTTTACCTTAGTGATTGTTTTCCTTGGTGATTGTTTACCTTAGTGATTGTTTTCCTGAGTGATTGTTTACCTTGTGATTGTTTACCTTGTGATTGTTTTCCTTGGTTATTATTTTCCTTAGTGATTGTTTACCCTAGTGACCATTACCGGAGTGATTGTTTTCCCTACTGATTGTTTACCTTAGTGATTAATTACCCTAGTGACCATTACCTGAGTGAATGTTTTCCTTTGTGATTGTTTACCTTAGTGAGTGTTTACCTTAGTGATTGTTTACCTAGTGATTGTTTTCCTGAGTGATTGTTTACCAGAGTGACCATTACCGGAGTGATTGTTTATCTTAGTGACTGTTACCTGAATGTTTGTCTACCCTAGTGATTGTTTACGTTTGTGATTGTTTAGGTAAGTGCTTGTAAAGAGACTAGGGAGATAACTAACTACTGAGGGCGTCTTTATTTTTTTTTTCCTTTTTTTGTTTCGAGTTATTTCCTTTCCCGTGAAAACAAAAAACAAAAAAACGTGATAAATATATGTTGCTATCAGGCTAAGAACTTACTATTTTTTTTTTACATCCCTCCACCCACACCATGAAATAGATAACGTGATAAATGCATGAAATAGCTTAGTACGGATCAGGCTAATAACTTTTTTTTTAACATCTATCCACCCACATTATGAAATAGATACCGTGATAAATACAGGAAATAGCTTAATACGGATCAGGCTAATAACTTTTTTTTTAACATCTCTCTACCCACATTATGAAATAGATACCGTGATAAATGCATGAAATAGCTTAACCCTATACGTTCCGACCCCTTGAGATTTTTCGCCCTCGTATAGCCAGCATCGTATTGATTTTTCTGAACAACAATAACGCTCGTGAACACTAAGTACTGCAACCTAATCAATGGTGTAAAGCAATAGTGAATAATGAGTGAAAAGAAACTCTCAAGAAATAAAATCCTTTTCTCCCTCTTCCTCCTATTCTTCCTTCTTTTCTTCTTCTTCCTCCTCTTCCTATTCTTCCTTCTTTTCTTCTTCTTCTTCCTCTTCTTCCTTCTTTTCCTCCTCCTCTTCTTTCTCCTTTTCTTCTTCCTCCTCTTCCTCTTCTTTCTCCTTTTATTCTTCCTCTTCCTCTTCTTCCTCCTCTTCCTCCTTTTCCTTTTCTCGCTAGCTTCTCGCCTCTTTTTCTTCCTCTTCCTTTTCTTCTGCCTCTTCCTCTTCCCTTCCTTCTTCCTCTTCTTCATCTTCCTCCTCTTCCTGTTCTTCCTCCTCCTCCTCTTCTTCCTCTATTTCCTCCTCTTCTTCCTCTTACTCTTCTTCCTGCTCTTCCTCCTTTACTTCCTCCTCTTCGTCCTCATTGTACTCTTCATCCTCATCATACTCTTCTATCTCCTGTACCCTCTTCCCTTTTCCCCCTCCTCCTCTTCCTCTTCTTCTTTTTCCTTTTCCTCTTCCTCTGCTTCCTACTTTTCCTCCTCTTCCTAGCTTCTCGTCCTACTCTTCTTCCTCATTCTTCCTCTCACTCTTCCTTTTCTTCTTCCTTCTCATCTTCTTCTTCCTTTCTCTTGATTTTGCTCTTCTTCTTCCTCCTCTTCCTCTTTCTCTTCTTCCTCCTCTCCCACCTCTTCCTCTATTTCCTCCTCTTCTTCCTCTTCCTCTTCTTCATCCTCTTCCTCCTTTTCTTCCTCTTCTTCCTACTCTTCCTAGTCTTCCTCTTCTTCCTTCTTCCTCTTCTTCCTCCTTATTGTCCCTTCCTCTTTTCCTCCTCTTCTTCCTCTTCTTCCTCCTCTTCTTCTATACTTTTCCACCTCTTCCTAGCTTCTCGTCCTCTTCTTCTACCTCTTCTAGCTTCTTCCTCCTTTTCCTCCCCTACCTCTTCTTCTTCCTCTTCCTTTTCTTCTTCCTCTTTTTCCTCCTCTTATGCATCTTCCTCTCCTTCCTCTTCTTCTTCCTCCTCTCCCTCCTCTTCCTCTATTTCCTCTTCTTCTTCCTCTTCCTTTTCTTCTTCCTCTTTTTCCTCCTCTTATGCATCTTCCTCTCCTTCCTCTTCTTCTTCCTCCTCTCCCTCCTCTTCCTCTATTTCCTCCTCTTCTTCCTCTTCCTATTCTTCATCCTCTTCTTCCTCCTTTTTGGTGATGATGGTGATGGTGGTGATGATGATGGTGGTGATGATGGTGATGATGGTGATGATGGTGGTGATGATGATGGTGGTGATGATGATGGTGATGATGGTGGTGATGATGATGGTGGTGATGATGATGGTGGTGATGATGATGGTGGTGATGATGGTGGTGGTGATGATGGTGGTGATGATGATGGTGGTGATGATGATGGTGGTGATGGTGATGGTGGTGATGATGATGGTGGTGATGGTGATGATGGTGATGATGATGGTGATGATGGTGATGGTGGTGATGATGATGGTGATGATGTTGGTGATGATGATGGTGGTGATGATGATGGTGGTGATGATGTTGGTGATGATGGTGGTGATGATGATGGTGTTGATGATGCTGGTGATGATGGTGATGGTGGTGATGATGTTGTTGGTGTTGATGTTGTTGGTGTTGATGATGGTGATGATGGTGGTGATGATGATGGTGGTGATGATGGTGTTGGTGATGTTGGTGTTGATGATGGTGGTGATGATGATGGTGGTGATGATGATGATGATGATGGTGATGATGGTGGTGATGATGATGGTGGTGATGATGATGGTGGTGATGATGGTGGTGATGATGATGGTGGTGATGATGATGATGATGGTGATGATGATGGTGGTGGTGCTGATGTTGGTGATGATGGTGATGGTGATGGTGATGATGATGGTGATTATGATGATGGTGGTGATGATGGTGGTGATGATGATGGTGGTGATGGTGATGGTGATGATGATGATGATGATGATGGTGTTGATGATTGGTGGTGATGATGATGGTGATGTTGGTGGTGATGATGGTGGTGATAATGATGGTGGTGATGATGATGGTGGTGATGATTATGGTGGTGATGATGGTGGTGGTGATGATGGTGGTGGTGATGATGGTGGTGGTGATGATGGTGGTGATGATGATGGTGGTGATGATGATGGTGGTGATGATGGTGGTGATGATGATGGTGGTGATGATGATGGTGGTGATGATGGTGGTGGTGATGATGATGGTGGTGATGATGGTGGTGGTGATGATTATGGTGGTGATGATGGTGGTGGTGATGATGATGGTGGTGATGATGATGGTGATGATGATGGTGATGATGATGATGGTGGTGATGATTATGGTGGTGATGATGGTGGTGGTGATGATGGTGGTGATGATGATGGTGGTGATGATGATGGTGGTGATGATGATGGTGGTGATGATGATGGTGGTGATGATTATGGTGGTGATGATGGTGGTGGTGATGATGGTGGTGATGATGATGGTGGTGATGGTGATGGTGGTGATGATGATGATGGTGGTGATGATGGTGGTGATGATGGTGGTGATGATGATGGTGGTGATGATGATGGTGATGATGGTGATGATGGTGGTGATGATGATGGTGGTGATGATGATGGTGATGATGATGGTGATGATGGTGATGGTGGTGATGATGATGGTGGTGATGATGATGGTGATGATGGTGATGGTGGTGATGATGGTGGTCGTGATGGTGGCGAGAGAGAGAGAGAGAGAGAGAGAGAGAGAGAGAGAGGCCAGTCATAGGCTATTTGACCGTTTGAACCTAGCTCCCTCTTCCATCTTTCATAGTATTTTTTATTACGCTAAATTTCGCTTTCCTATTCGTCTTGATATCTCCAAATATCTCTCTCTCTCTCTCTCTCTCTCTCTCTCTCTCTCTCTCTCTCTCTCTCTCTCTCTCTCTCTCAATGCATCCAGGTCCCCCAAAATAAACCATACGACGCCAGGGATTTATATAAATTTATTTTTTTTTTTGCCGATAAGAGTATATTTGCTTATATTGAAAGGAACTGAATATGAATGACATGAATATTTCGCAGCAAGTGACACTGGCACTGATATTATTTTGGGTATTATCATTGTTGCCTGGTTAATATATATATATATATATATATATATATATATATATATATATATATATATAGAGAGAGAGAGAGAGAGAGAGAGAGAGAGGCCAGTCATAGGCTATTTGACCGTTTGAACCTAGCTCCCCTCTCTTCCATCTTTCATAGTATTTTATATATATATATATATATATATATATATATATATATATATATATATTTATATATATTTATCTAAATATATATATATATATAGAGAGAGAGAGAGAGAGAGAGAGAGAGAGAGCCAGTCATAGGCTATTTGACCGTTTGAACCTAGCTCCCCTCTCTTCCATCTTTCATAGTATTTTTTTTATTACGCTAAATTTTTTTTTTGCCGATAAGAGTATATTTGCTTATATTGAAAGGAACTGAATATGAATGACATGAATATTTCGCAGCAAGTGACACTGGCACTGAGATTATTTAGGTATTATCATTGTTGCCTGGTTAATATATATATATATATATATATATATATATATATATATATATATATATATATATATATATATATATATATCTGTGAAAGATGGAAGAGAGGGGGGCTAGGTTCAAACGGTCAAATAGCCTATGACTGGCCTCTCTCTCTCTCTCTCTGACTCCAAGCACGTACGTTTTTTTCTTTATTAGCTATATATAGGAATTGTCTGGCCAAAGTACAAGAAATTAACATATGTACGAGACACAGTTATCACCTTATGGTAGTGTCAAAATAAGTATTGTATGTGCCATAATTCGTCATCGCCTCGCCGCAATCACAAGCTCGTGTCGCCAACTGCCGTTGAATAACTCTCGTACACAGCGGGCTGTGTACGTTTTTATTATGTTTTTATTACAGCTAGCTTGTTTGTTGGTCTGTTTAGTGTATCAGCTAAAGCTTTGTTAACATAAAAGATGCAGAACATGCAGTATAGCACTATACAATACAGGTATATTAATACTTATAACAGTAATAATATCGTCATCCGGAGGCGTTTGAACGTTGGTTTTTTTTTCACAGCGTATCGCCGTGCTTCAAAATGATTCGCGTCGGTGTTTCTAAATATTCGTGTTTAGCAAGATAACGGAGGCTCCTATGGTTATTTTTGATATCGCATCTTAATCTACGGTATTTTCTACGTTTATCAGTAGGTCTGTTTTTCTTTTAAACTTGGTAATAAAAAAAAAATGATCGTTTTGACAAAAATCCTCAGGGGGGGGCAAATGTGGCCCGGGTCGGAACGAATAGGGTTAATACGGATCAGGCTAATAACTTTTTTTTTTTACATCTCTCTACCCACATTATGAAATAGATACCGTGATAAATACAGGAAATAGCTTAATACGGATCAGGCTAATAACTTTTTTTTACATCCCTCCACCCACATTATGAAATAGATACCGTGATAAATACAGGAAATAGCTTAATACGGATCAGGCTAATAACTTTTTTTTTAACATCTCTCCACCCACATTATGAAATAGATACCGTGATAAATACAGGAAATAGCTTAATACGGATCAGGCTAATAAGTTTTTTTTTTAACATCTCTCTACCCACATTATGAAATAGATAACGTGATAAATACAGGAAATAGCTTAATACGGATCAGGCTAACAACTTTTTTTTTAACATCCACCCACATTATGAAATAGATACCGTGATAAATACAGGAAATAGCTTAATACGGATCAGGCTAATAAGTTTTTTTTTAACATCTATCCACCCACGTTATGAAATAGATACCGTGATAAATACAGGAAATAGCTTAATACGGATCAGGCTAATAATTTTTTTTTAACATCTCTCCACCCACATTATGAAATAGATACCGTGATAAATACAGGAAATAGCTTAATACGGATCAGGCTAATAACTTTTTTTTTAACATCTCTCTACCCACATGAAATAGATACCGTGATAAATACAGGAAATAGCTTAATACGGATCAGGCTAATAACTTTTTTTTTAACATCTATCCACCCACATTATGAAATAGATACCGTGATAAATACAGGAAATAGCTTAATACGGATCAGGCTAATAACTTTTTTTTTTTACATCTATCTACCCACATTATGAAATAGATACCGTGATAAATACAGGAAATAGCTTAATACGGATCAGGCTAATAACTTTTTTTTTTCTACATCTATCTACCCACATTATGAAATAGATAACGTGATAAATACATGAAATAGCTTAATACGGATCAGGCTAATAACTTTTTTTTTAACATCTATCCACCCACATTATGAAATAGATACCGTGATAAATACATGAAATAGCTTAATACGGATCAGGCTAACAACTTTTTTTTTTCACATCCCTCTACCCACATTATGAAATAGATAACGTGATGATAACATGATATAGTTTAACACGTATCAGGCTAAGAACTTATTTTTTTAACATCCCTCCACCAGCGTTGCCAAATTATCGTACTCATCGCATTTTATTTTCGTAGGTGCTGACCGATAACTATAACAACAAAGAACGAAAAACATCAATATTCAACAGTTTTAGCACTAACTTTGATTTTCTCACGTTACTTGTGTAGGCACGAGAGTTTGAGGCATAAAAATGATATATACGATATGTGTTTAATACGATAATTTGGCAACACACCACCACCACACCATTTTTTTTTTACAACAAAGGCAGCTCAAGGGCACAAAAAAAACGAAAACAATAATAAAAAAGCCCGCTACAATAATAAAAAAGCCCGCTAAGCCATGAAATATATAACGTGATAAATACATGAAATAGCTTAAAACGTATCAGGCTAAGAATTTATTTATTTTCACATCCCTCCACCCACACCATGAAATAGATACCTTTGTTATTGCGCTCACAGACTGATTATATATTGGTGGCACGAACGTCTCTCTCTACCCAGTGACTTTGCTTTTATTATTCACACACACACACACACACACACACACACACACACTTGCACACATTTTTATTTTTTATTTTTTTTAACAGTTTCACGGTTGATTTCAAAGCTCATTCATTCATTTTATTTTGTTTATATATATATTTTTTATCATGTCCTGGTTGGTGGATTTGAGTGGGTGGATCAGTTCTCTCTCTCTCTCTCTCTCTCTCTCTCTCTCTCTCTCTCTCTCTCTCTCTCTCTCTCTCTCTCTCTCTCTCTCTCTCTCTCTCTCTCTCATAGTGATAGTTTGGCAAGACTTCTGCGCCATGGACGTGAAAAGCAACCCTCATGAGAACTTGCCTAGCTAATCTCCCTTGTGACCTTGGGAAACTTGCTTTGGTGGAGGTTGTGTTAGTGTGTCCACGGGTAGTGTTATAGAGCCTGGTGATAGTTTGACAAGGCTTTGGTGGAGGTTGTGTTAGTATGTCCATGGGTAGTGTTATGAGCCTGGTGATAGTTTGACAAGGCTTTGGTGGAGGTTGTGTTAGTATGTCCATGGGTAGTGTTATGAGCCAAGTGACAGTTTGACAAGGCTTTGGTGGAGGTTGTTAGTGTGTCCACGGGTAGTGTTATCGAGCCTGGTGATAGTTTGACAAGGCTTTGGTGGAGGTTGTTAGTGTGTCCATGGGTAGTGTTATAGAGCCTGGTGATAGTTTGACAAGGCTTTGGTGGAGGCTGTGTTAGTATGTCCATGGGTAGTGTTATGAGCCTAGTGATAGTTTGACAAGGCTCTTGCACCATGGAAGTGAAAAACCACACTCACGCTAATCAGACTCTTCCTTTTTGTGGACTTTGAAAATAGTTGTGAGAGCCGATCGAGAGTATAATAAATGGGACCTTAGAGGATGATTATGTTTTCTTTTTTTTTATATTACCATTGATTTGTTTTTCATCCTTGACGTATATATGTAAACAATTATCCAGACACCCCAATCTAGTCTTGTCTGGTTAAGCTGCTTACATGTTGGATGGAATAACTCTCTCTCTCTCTCTCTCTCTCTCTCTCTCTCTCTCTCTCTCTCTCTCTCTCTCTCTCTCTCTCTCTCCACCTTGGTTTCATAGGTAATTCATTCGTCCCTCAGTGACTTATTTTTGTTATCCATACACACACACACACACACACACACACACACACACACACACACACACACACACACACATATTCTCATCTGCTTCTTCCATCCTTCCTTCCTTTCCTTTCTTCCCTCTCTTCCTTCCTTCCTTCCTACCTCCCTCCATTTCTTTCCTTCTTCATTTCCTTCTTTTTCCATTCTTCCTTCGTGTTCTCCATAACAGTCCTTCCATCCTATCTCCTGTTATTTATTCCTTCTTTTCTTCCTTCCTTCTTTCCTTCGTTGTCTCTTTCTTGCCTTCCTTTCTTCATTCCTTCATTTCTTTCTTCCTTTTTCCTCTCCTTTCTTCCTTCCTTCGTTGTTTCCATTTCTTTCTTTCTTTTCTTCCTTCCTTCCTTCCATCTCTATCTTACACCTTTGCTCTCTTCCACTTTACTTCCCTCCATTTCTTTCTTGCTTTCCTTCCTTCCTTCCTTCCATCTCTATCTTATACCTTTTCTCTCTTCCACTCTACTTCCCTCCATTTCTTTCTTACTTTCTTTCCTTCCTTCCTTCCTTTCCTTTCCTTCCTTCCATCCATCCTTCCTTCCTTCCTTCCTTTCTTCCTTCCATCCTTCCCGCCATCCTTTCTTCCCTCTCTCCCTTCCATCCTGCCTCCCTCTATTTCTTTCCTTCCTTCCTTCCTTCCTTCCTTCCTTCCTTCCTTCCCCCCTAACGTTACACAAGCGGTTTCATTACCTCCTCTAAGCTCCTCTAAGTGCTATCTTCTTGACATAACTTCAGCCCTCCTAATTAGTCTTCGTACCTGCCTACCTGTCTCACCTGTATGGCTTCCTGGCTGGGTGTGCGTCTATTTCCGCTTGTGCTTGTTCGTTTGTTCCTTGCTTCGTTGATTGACGGTCGTGTGGGTCAGGGTAGTGTGTGTGTGTGTGTGTGTGTGTGTGTGTGTGTGTGTGTGTGTGTGTGTGTGTTATAATCGGGAAAAAAACAAGATACAAACAACATGTGATAGTAAGGTGGTATTATTATTATTATTATTATTATTATTATTATTATTATTGTTATTGTTGTTATTTGTATTGTTATAGTTGGCAATAACAAAAAATAAGGAGCAACAACAACAACAACAACAAACTTCAGTAATTTGCAGAGTAAGACAAAAGGTATTTCCTGATAAGTGGAAGAGGATGTGGAGGAGGAGGAGGAGGAGGAAGGAGAGATGGAGTAGGGGCCTAGGAGGAGGAGGAGGAGGAGGATGAAAGAGAAGGTGGAGGAGGTGGTGGAAGAAGAGGAGGAGGAGGAGGGGGAGGAAGAGATGGAGGGAGAAGAAATGGAGTAGGAACCTAGGAGGAGGAGGAGGATGAAAGAGAAGGTGGAGGAGGTGGTGGAAGAAGAGGAGGAGGAGGAAGAAGAGATGGAGGAGGAGGCTAGGAGGAGGAGGAGGAAGAGGAAAGAGAAGGTGGAAGAGGTGGTGGAAGAAGAAGTGGAGGAGGATGTGGAGGTGACTGTCAGGCATTGTTCTATCATTACCACTGTCCTTGCCACCACCACCACCACCATCATCATCATCATCATCATTATTATTATGGGCTGTGAACCTTAACCTTAACCTTGCTCATGGGGAAGAAGGAAGGAGGAAGAGGAAGAGGAGGAGGAGGAAAGAAGAGAGGTGATGATGGGAGGGGAGAAGAAGAGGAGGAGGGGGAGGAGGAAAGAAGAGGTGATGATGAGAGGAGAGGAGAAGAGGAGGAAGAATGAGGAGGAGGAGGAGGAGGATTGAAAAAGGAAGAAGGGAAGGGGAGGGGAGGAGGATGATGAAGAGAGAGAGAGAGAGAGAGAGAGAGAGAGAGAGAGAGAGAGAACAGGAAGAAAGGGGGAGTAGGGAGGAAGGAAAAGGAGGAGAAGGAAGGAAGAGGAAAGGAAGAAAAAAGAAAGAAAATAACAAGGAAGAAGATGAAAGGAAGGAAGGAAGGAAGGAAGGAAGAGATAGAAAGATTGAAAGAGAATGAAGGAAGAGAGGAAGGAAGGAAGGAAGGAAAGAGAGAAATTAAGAAAAATGTAGCTTAACCATCTGTGTGTGTGTGTGTGTGTGTGTGTGTGTGTGTGTGTGTGTGTGTGTGTGTGTGTGTGTGTGTGTGTGTGTGTGTGTGTGTGTGTGGTAACGGACCCCATGATAACAGCTGATAAGGGTTCTGGCGCCTCTCAAACCCACAAAGGTAGAATTCAGTCCCTTATCTTACTCCTTAATCCTGTTCCTTCCCGTCTCTCACTCACTTGTCGGGTCCAATTGTAGTGAGGTTGTTTTTCTTGTTGGTAACTGTTTTAGATGTGTTTTTTTTTCTTTATTTTCTTTTCTTTCTACTTTTCATATTTCTTCCTTCCTCTTCTTCCATTCATCAATTCTTCCTTTCCTTCCTTCCTTCATTTATTTATTTCTCTCCATTTCTCTCTTCCTTCTTTCCTTCCTTTCTTCTTTCCTTCCTTTTCTTTCATTCATCAGTTTTTCCTTTCCTTCATTCATTCATTTATTTCTCTTCATTTCTCTCTTCCTTCTTTCCTTCCTTTCTTCCTTCATTCCTTTTCTTCCATTCATCAGTTTTTTCTTTCCTTCCTTCCTTCCTTCATTTATTTCTCTTCATTTCTCCCTTCCTTTCCTTCCTTTCTTCCTTCCTCCCATCATTTCTTTTCCCTTTCTTCTCTTCTTACTTTCTCTTCCTTTCCACACTCCTATTTTCCATCTCCCTTTCTTCTTCTCTTTCTTATTTTCCTCTTTCTCCCTCTTCCTTTCTCCCTTCCTTCCTTCCTTCCTTCCTTCCTTCCACAACTCAACTCAGTACCTCCCTGTTTTTCTCTTCCTCTCTCCCTCCCTCTTCCTTTTTCCCCTCCTCCTCTTCCCACCCCTGTCCTTCCCTTCCCCCTTCCTCACCTTCCCCCAGGGTTGTTTCCTCCTTACCCGTGGCCCCGTGTGAAGGCCAGGTGTGTTAGTGGTTGGTTCACCCACCTGGCACCTCTCTTTACCTGTGAATTTACTTGTGCAATGATGTCTGACTTCAAGGCTGTGTGTGTGGGTGGAATGCGTGTGTGGGGCTGGGGGGTGTATGGGAGGGGGGGGGGCGTGTGTGTGTGTGTGTGTGTGTGTGTGTGTGTGTGTGTGTGTGTGTGTGTGTGTGTAATGCACCACGGCCTGAACTTGAGTTGGACTCGTCATTGCCGGTAAGTAGCCTCCCGATTAGAGCAAGGCTATTCTATATAGTCTGTTCCATCTCAGGTGACAACGAGTATAAAGAATTTAACCCGTGGGCTTCGGCTGTGGGAAAGCCGAGAAGTGACTGAGAAACGTCAAAATTACACTGCATTTTGAGACTAAGAAAAGAGCATGGAACGTACATGAGTACTCCTCTCATAACCATTAAGCTGTTAAAAATATTTACTTTTACTCAAACTCCATTATTTTTGGGTGGTGTTTGTTACACAAACAGTCTCGTGACGCGTGGCATCTAGCCGAGAGTCGCTTGTTGTCTACTTTAGAGAATTTGACAAGTGATTACTGTGTGGATAGCTAATTCAGTCTGCCAAGACCTTACAGCACCACCTATGACAAATAAGCCCACCTCAAGATCACTCACCCACCACAATGACCCAGGGCATGCATGGTGGGTTGCTCTTTGCCACCACCGCCTACAGTTTGCTCGAATTTGGGGTTTTGAGCCGAGCCCCAAACGGGGTCCGCCGAAGCTGCCGGGTTAAGTAAAATAAGGAAGCGCTGTTAAGTGTCCGCTCTCCAACAGGTTTTACCCAGCCTTTATCGGGTAGCTGTACCAAACACCAGCATCACAGCGGCCGGCTCTTCCTACACCGTCTGTAGGGAACCCTTCTCTTCTTGTCTGACTCGTTGTCACCCGAGGCGGAATAAACTATAGTCGATCTCTGGGCACTGCCGGGACCCTAACACGCCACGCACCCCATTTGCTTAAGAGGGACATAGGGCCATATTCTTAAACATTTCAGCGCCCAAGAACACGTAATTTACTAGTCTTACGTGGGAGTTTAGGGCATTTCCAGGCGTAGTTTCATGACCCTGGTGGTAGTCTGAGCCTTCTTCTGTACCGTGAACTTAAAAGAACACTCATTAGAACTCGATTAACCTCCTTTTTGGCCTTTGGAAATAGTTAGTGTGAGGGGCGGGAGCATCTGACAATACCAACCATTATAAACCATTCCCTCTTGTCGGCGGGAAAGTCTCGGCTTGAGTGGGGCTCGAACTTCAGCCTGTCAGACCAAACCCTGTCAGCGCAAAGCTTTAACCATTGAGCTACCGGAGTGGTTTGGCGCTCTGTGTGTGTGTGTGTGTGTGTGTGTGTGTGTGTGTGTGTGTGTGTGTGTGTGTGTGTGAAGAAGGCAAGAAAGAAAGAGATGGAGGAACGAAGGAAAGGAGACAATAGGAAGGGAAAAGAAAAAAAGAACAGAGGAAGGGAAAGGAAGGAAGGAGGGAAGGGAGAAAATGGGAGTAATATGGGAGGAAGGTCTCTCTCTCTCTCTCTCTCTCTCTCTCTCTCTCTCTCTCTCTCTCTCTCTCTCTTCCCTTGGCTCCATTTTTACTTTCCACCCTTGAGTTCATCTTCACACATAACAACCTGTTTCTGGATAGATTCAGATTCAACAAGGACACGGACAGTAATTTATTTACTAACAGAGTGGTGGATGAGTGGAACAGGCCTGGCGGTCATGTGGTGAGGGCTAATACCATCTTCACTCGTAACAATGGGTTTAAATTGGATAAAGTCAGATTCAACAAGGACATAGGCAAGAGTTAGTCAACTTATTTAGTGGTGGATGAGTGGAATAGGCCTGGCAGTCATGTGGTGAGTGCCAATACTAACAGAGTCGTGGATGCAGGCCTGTCAGTCATGTGGAGAGTGACAGTACTAACAGAGTGGTGGGTGAGTGGAACAGGCCTGGCAGTAATGTTGTGAGTGCCAATACTAACAGAGTGGTGGATGAGTGGAACAGGCCTGGCAGTCATGTGGTGAGTGAGTGCCAATACTAACAGAGTGGTGGATGAGTGGAACAGGCCTGACAGTCATGTGGTGAGTGAGTGCCAATACTAACATAGTGGTGGATGAGTGGAACAGGCCTGACAGTCATGTGGTGAGTGAGTGCCAATACTAACATAGTGGTGGATGAGTGGAACAGGCCTGACAGTCATGTGGTGAGTGAGTGCCAATACTAACGGAGTGGTGGGTGAGTGGAACAGGCCTGGCAGTCATGTGGTGAGTGAGTGCCAATACTAACGGAGTGGTGGGTGAGTGGAACAGGCCTGGCAGTCATGTGGTGAGTGAGTGCCAATACTAAGGGTGAGTGGAACAGGCCTGGCAGTCATGTGGTGAGTGAGTGCCAATACTAACGGAGTGGTGGGTGAGTGGAACAGGCCTGGCAGTCATGTGGTGAGTGAGTGCCAATACGATAGACACATTCAAGAAGAGGTGAGGTAGGTTCATGGATAGTGAGGTTAGGTGGGGTTAGGTTCACAGGAGCTGCTTTGTATAGACCTACCGGCCTCTTGCAGACTCCTTAAGTTCTTATGACTAAGCGAGTGAAGGAGACACACACACACACACAGACACACACAGACACACACAAACACACGCACACACACAAACACACACAAACAGTAAGCCATTTAAACTCGATATCATAATGCAGAGAAGAGAAAAAAGTGACGACAACAGCAACAACAACAACAACAACAGCACCAGCACCAGCAGCAGCAGCCCACTTAACATTCACAGTTGCCAGAAAGAAAAAAAATGTTCAAGTCCCAATCGGTCACCTGCTTGTGTAAGGTTGATGGGGCAGTTTTTGCGAGGCTGATTAGCTTGGTGGTGGTGGTGATGATGGTGGTGGTGGTGATGGTGGTGGTGGTGTGGTGGTGATGATGGTAGTAGTAGTAGTAGTAGTAGTAGTAATAGTGGTAGTAGATGTTGGGTTTGTTGTTGTTGTTGTTGTTGTCTAAAGATGAGATGGTGATACAATACATAACTTATAATAGCCAAAAAAAATGATAGATTAAATATAAGAAGAAAAAGAAAAAAGAAGAAAAGAAAGAGAGAATAGGAATAAATAAAAAAACACATGATAATAATAATAATAATAATAATAATAATAATGATAATAGTGAAGATAATTAGGCCAGATATTTCTCTCCACCTTGATTTTTAAAAGTGAAGGAGAGAGAGAGAGAGAGAATTATAAATATAGCTCACAAGCCCTGGAGCAGACTATTGGTACATATATCAGAGAGAGAGAGAGAGAGAGAGAGAGAGAGAGGGAATATAGAAAGAAAAAGGAAAGAAAAAATAAGAAAAAGCTTAAAACATAATTAAAAGGAGAAACACAGAAAAAACAAAGAAAAAAAAGAAATGAGAGAGAGCGCTGCACGGCCCACACCAGTTATAGGCATGACACCCATACATCATTACTCGCGTGTGTGTGTCTGTGTAGATGAGAGAGAAAGGAGGCAGGGAGAGAGGGAGAGAGAGAGAGGGGGGGGGGGAGGAGGGAAGGAGGGCACACACACGCATATGAACAAGGGTGAAAGTAGTAGTAGTAGTAGTAGTAGTAGTAATAGTAACAGTAGTAGTAGTAGTAGTAGTAGTAGTAGTAATAGTAACAGTAGTAGTAGTAGTAGTAGTAGTAGTAGTAGTAGTAGTAGTAGGAGGAGGAGGAGGAAGACTTTTAAAAGAACTAAACCAACAAAGAAGTAATGGAAGAGGTGAACGAGGAGGAGGAAGGAAGAAGAAGAAGAAGAAGAAAATGATGAAAAAATAGAGAAGAGAAAAAGACGAAGAAAAGGAAAAAGAAAGGAAAAAAAAGGAGTAAAGAAAAAGAAGAAGAAAAGGAAGACCAGACAAAATCAAATTAATAAAAGGAAAAGAAAAAAAAGAAAGATAAAAGGAGAACAGAGAATAAGAGGAGGAGGAGGAGGAGGAAGAAGAAGAAGAGGAGGAGGAAAATATATATTGTAGCTACTCTATACGATCTAAATGAGAAGAGAAACGATGAAGAAAAAGAGGAGGAGGAGGAGGAGAAGAAGGAAGAGGAGGAAGAAGGAGAAGGAGAAGAAGAAGAATCATCGCCTTCAGAATTAAAAGGTTGTAGAATGAAAATGAGGAAGAAGAAAAAAAAATATAAGAACAGTAATTATAAGGAAATGGATTATAATAGTCTCTCTCTCTCTCTCTCTCTCTCTCTCTCTCTCTCTCTCTCTCTCTCTCTCTCTCTCTCATCTCTTTTTTTTTCTTTCTCGTAATTACTTTTTTTAATATTTTTCGTATTTTTTCTTTCGTTTCT
The DNA here is from genome assembly GCF_024679095.1 of Eriocheir sinensis. Taxonomy (NCBI): domain Eukaryota; kingdom Metazoa; phylum Arthropoda; class Malacostraca; order Decapoda; family Varunidae; genus Eriocheir; species Eriocheir sinensis. Next base: position 3,486,962 of record NC_066565.1, read on the forward strand.
TTCTCTTTTTCTTTTTTTTCCTTCTCTCTCTCTCTCTCTCTCTCTCTCTCTCTCTCTCTCTCTCTCTCTCTCTCTCTCTCTCTCTCTCTCTCTCTCTCTCAGTATGAACCTAACTCACTCTTTCTTTCCTCCACTTTTTATTCCTCTCCCTTTCCTCCCTCCCTATAATCATCCCCCCCTCCTCCTCCTCCTCCTCCTTTCTCTCTCCCCTCTTTTCCCCTCCATCATTATCCTTTTACCCTTTCCTCTTTTTCTCTCCTTTTATTTTTCTCTTCCTCATTTTTTCTTATCCACGGTATCTTTCTCTCTCCTTTCCTTCATATCCCTTTTTTTTCACTTATCTTCCTTCCTTTTCCTTCTCCTTCCCTTCTCTTTCCTTACTCAGCCCCTTCCCTTCCCTTCACCTTTTTTTCCTTTCCATATCTTCCCTTCCTTTTCTTCTCCTTCCTTTCCTTTCCTCTCCTTCACCTCCTTTCCCTCCCTTCCCTTCGTCTGTGTCCTTCCTTCCCCTTCATCCCTCCCTTCCTTTCCTCTCCTCCACCTCCTTTCCCTCCCTTCCCCTCATCCGTGTCCTTAATACCTCCATGTCATAACAGCTGTACTACCGCAAACACCTCCCTCATCAGCTGTTCATCCCTCCCCCTCTCCCCAAACACTTCAGTAAGGGATGTATTGGCTGGGCTCTCTCCTTTGTTTACATTGGGGGATCAGGTCTTGGTCTGGGCTGTGGTGTGTGTGTGTTTGTGTGTGATTTCAACAGATGTGGATGTTTGTGTTGTTAAGTTTGTTGTTTGTTGTGGTTGTCTTTGTGTGTTTGTGTTTGTGATTGTTTTTGTTGTTGATTGTTTGTTTGTTTGTTGATGGAATTTGGTGTTTTGTTATGATCTGTTTGTTATTCTGGTTTTGTTTATCTTCTTTTTTCTTGTTTTTTCTTGTAACCTTTTCTTCTTCCTTTTCATCCTCTTTTCTCTGACTCCTCTTCCTCTTCCTTTTCTTCCTCCTCTTCTTTTTCTTCTTCTACTTTTTCTTTTTCTTATTTTTCTTCCTTTTCTTCTTCCTCCTCTTTCTCTGACTCCTCTTCCTCTTCCTTTTCTTTCTCTTCCTCTTCTTCTTTTTGTTCCTCCTCTTCTTTTCTTCTTCTTGTTCTTCCTCCTCTTCTTCTTCTTCTTCTTCTTTTACTACTACTACTACTACTACTACTACTACTACTACTACTACTACTACTACTACTACTACTACTACTACTTCATCATCGTTATTTTTCTTCTTATAATTTTTCTTCCTTACATATTTTTATTTCTTTGTCCTTTTCTTCTTTCTCATCATCATCTATTTTCTCACCGTACTCGTATTTCACACATAGTAACAACAACAACAACAACAACACTCAACCATCCAATTTAATGTAATGACCTTTCAAGTAACATAAATCACCCTTTTCTCCCCTTCCATTACTTTCTCTTCCCTTCCCTTCCCTTCCCTTCCTTTCGCTTCCCATCCCTTCCCTTCCTTTCCCGTTCCTTTCCTTTCCTTTCTTTTCCGTTTAGTTCGTCTCCCTTTCCTTCTTTTTCCTCCCCTTCCTTTCCCTTCCCTTTCCTTTCTTTCTCTCCCCTTCCCATTACTTCCTTTCATTTCTCATCCCTTCCTTTCCCTACCTTTCCCGGCCCTTTCTTTCTCTTCCCTTCCTTTCATTTCTCATCCCTTCCTTTCCCGGCCCTTCCCTTTCCTTTCTTTCTCTTCCATTCCCATCCCTTCCTTTCCCGGCCCTTCCCTTCCCTTTCCTTTCTTTCCCTTCCCTTCCTATCCCTTCCCTTCCCTTTTCTTTCTTTCCTTTCTTTTCCCTTCTATTCTTTCCTTCCATTTCCTTCCCTCCCTTTCCTTTCCTTTCCATTCCCTTTCCTCCCTTTCCCATTTCATTTGAACTTTCAATTTTTATCTCTGTCAGTTTCAATCACTTCCTCACTACTACTACTACTACTACTACTACTACTACTACTACTACTACTACTACTACTTCTTATCATCTCTTATTCATAGCCTCTGTAATCACAACTCCCTGTATCTCCATTCTCTCCTTGTGTGTGGTGCAAACGTTTCCCTCTCGCTAAGAACGTTCCCCTCTCTCCCCCTCGCAGCTGGAGACGTTTCCGGGGAGACAAGGAACCCGGATCTCGGATTTAACGGATGGGGTGTTGATGGCGAACGTTCTGCACCAAATGTAAGTATTGTAGTGTGTTGGTAGTAGTAGTAGTAGTAGTAGTAGAGGGTAAGTATATAAGAAAACTAGACAAAGAAAGGTGGTTATGTTGAAGAGAATAAAAGAATGCGAAAGAAAGAAAGGAAGGAAGAAGGAGAAGGAGACAAGAAGAGAGGAGTGAAGGAAGGAGATGAGAAAGGGGAAGAAACGGAGGATAGGAGAGAGGAGAAAAGGAGGAGGAAAGACCCATAGAAGTTATATTATTATTATTATTATTATTATTATTATTATTATTATTATTATTATTTGAGGATATATGTTGGAAAATAGACAAAGAAAAAGTGGTTAGGTTAAAAGTGAGGATAAAAGGATATGAAGGAAAGAAAGGAGGAGGAGGAGGAGGAGGAAGAAGAAGAGGAGGAGGAGAAGAAGAAACAGATTTGCGCGAGACAAGGACCCTGTTATATGTGTGTGTGTGTGTGTGTGTGTTTAAACATTACTACCTCCTCCTCTTCCTCCTCCTCCTCCTTCTCCTCCTCCTCTTCCTCCTCCTCCTCCATTACCACTTCCTCCCCCTCTTCCTCTTCAACTTTACTTTGTGTCTGTTATTTCCTGTGTGTGTGTATGTGTGTGTGTGTGTGTGTGTGTGTAAGCCTAATCCTGTACGTAATCGATTTCCTTTTGTCGTGTGTGTGTGTGTGAGAGAGAGAGAGAGAGAGAGAGAGAGAGAGAGAGAGAGTGTTGATATAGAGAAGCCTTTCCACTGTTCCTCCCTCCCTCCCTCCCCCCCTCTCTCTCTCTCTCTCTCTCTCTCTCTCTCTCTCTCTCTCTCTCCTGTCATGATTGCTTAACTTTTTCTTCCTCCTCCTCCTCCTCCTTCTTCTTTTTCTTCTTCTTCTTCTTCTTCTTCTTCTTCTTCTTCTTCTTCTTCTTTGTCCTCCTCCTCCTCCTCCTCCTCCTTTATCCTTTTATTGGCATTTGCAGACTCATGTTCGAGAGAGAGAGAGAGAGAGAGAGAGAGCAATTGCGTGCATGGAAAGACATTGAGTGTATTTTTTTTTCCTTGTCTCTCTCTCTCTCTCTCTCTCTCTCTCTCTCTCTCTTAACACAAGTAAGAGAGAACAAAGTGTCGTAAGTAGAGAGAGAGAGAGAGAGAGAGAGAGAGAGAGAGAGAGATTCATTTATTTTTTTCTCTTCCACACTTTCTTTATTTTCCTTTCGTCTTCTTTTTCTTCCTCTTTTCTTCCTTTCCTTTCTTCCTTCTTTTTCTTGATATTTTTTATTATTTTTTTTACTTCATTCTTTTTTCTTCTTTTTTCTTCCTTTGTATAATTTCCCAGTTCTTTTCTTCTTTTTTTCTTTTCTTCTTTTTCTTCTTATTTCCACATTCTCCTCCTCCTCCTCCTCCCTTTTCTTCACTTTCTTGTCCTCCTTTATCTCCCTTTTTCTTTTTCTTCTTTTTCTTCCTATTTCCACATTCTCCTCCTCCTCCTCCTCCTCCTCCTCCTCCTCCTCCTCCTCCTCCCTTTTCTTCATGTTCTCCTTTATCTCCCTTTTCTTCTTTTTCTTATTAATTTTCTTCCTCCCTTTTCTTCCTCCTTTTCTTTCCTTTCTTCTTTTACCACCAATTCTTTCTTCTCCCCTTTTCTTCTCTTCCTCTTTTTCCTCTTTTACAAGTTATTATTTCTTTTCTTCTGATTGGTATATCTTCTTGGTCCTCCTCCTCCTCCTCCTCCTCCTCCTCCTCTTTTCTTCCAGTTGTCTTCTTCCTTTTCTTCCTCATCTTTCTTTCCTTTCCCTCCGTTCCTCCCTCCCTTTCCTTCTTTCCTCCCTCCTCTCTCTTCTCTCCTCCCATTCCTTCCTTCTTTTCTCCTTTCCTCCCTTCCTTCCTTTCTTTCCTCCACTTTATTTTTGTCTTCTATCTATATCTTTCTTCTTCCTTCCTCTTCCTCTCCTCCCATTCCTTCCTTCTTTTCTCCTTTCCTCCCTTCCTTCCTTCCTTTCTTTCCTCCTCTTCACTTTTTTTGTCTTCTCTGTCTTCATCTTTATCTTTCTTCTTTCTTCTTTCTCTTCTCCTCCTTCCATTCCTTCCTTCTTCTCTCCTTTCCTTTCCTCTCCTCCCTTCCTTCATTCCTTCCTTCTTTCCTCCCCTTCACTTTTTTTGTCTTCTGTGTCTTCATCTTTATCTTTCTTTTCTTCTTCCTTCCTCTTCCTCTTCTCCTCCCATTCCTTCCTTCTTTCTCTCCTTTCCTTTCCTCTCCTCCCTTCATTCTTTCTTTCCTCCTCTTCCCTTTTTTTGTCTTCTCTATCTTCCTCTTTATCTTTCTTTTCTTTTTTCTTCCTCTTCCTCTTCTTCTCTCCTCCCATTCCTTCCTTCTTCTTCTTCTTTCTTCCTCTTCCTCTTCTCCTCCCATTCCTTCCTTCTTTCTTCTCCTTCCTTTCTTCTTTCCTCCTCTTCACTTTCTTTGTCCTCTCTATCTTCCTCTTTATCTTTCTTTTCTTTTTTTCTTCCTCTCTCCTCCATTCCTCATCATCATTCTTTCCTCTTTATTTCTTTGTCTTCTCTATCTTCATCTTTATATTTCTTTTTCTTCTTTCTTCCTCTTCCATCATCATCATCATCAACATCATCCCCCCCCACTATACCACGTCACGAACAGTGTTGCCACATCGCCATCACCACCATCACCACCACCACCAATGTTGCCACGTGCTCTCACCAACCCCTTGTTCTTTTTTTTTTTGTGTGTGTGTGTGTGTGTGTGTGAGAGACGGAAGGAAGGGGAGGGGTGGGGGGTCATTTACCTCCTCCTCCTCCTCCTCCTCTTCTTCTTCTCTTTCCTGTCCACTCTTCCTCACTTTTTTCCTTCTCTCTTCCTTTCTTTCTTTCTTTCTCCTTGTTTTCGTTCCTGTCTCCCATTCTCTTCTTTCCTCCTCCCTTTCTCTCCTTTCCTCCCTCCCTTTCCTTCTTTCCTCCCTCCCCTTCCTTCTTTCCTCCCATTCCTTCCTTCTCTCCTCCATCTCCTTCCTTCTGTCCTCCCTTTCCTTCCTTCCCTTCCTCCTCCTCTGCCTTCTCTCCCTCTCTTCTTTCCTCCATTTCTTCTTTTCTCTCCCTTTTTTTCCTCCATTCCTCTCTTTCCGTTCCTTGCCTAATTTGCTCCTCCTCCTCCATCTGTTTTTCCCTCCTTTTCCGGTCTTCCGTTTCTTATGCTCCTCCTCCTCTTCCTCCTCCTCCTCCTTCACTTCCTCTTCTTCCTCCTCCTCCTCCTTCCTTCCTTCCTCTTGTTCTCAGTTCTCCTTTTCTTTCCCCTTTTTTTCTCTTCCTTTTCTTAATTTGGTTATGTCTGGTCTCCTTCTTCTTCTTCTTCTTCTTCTTCTTCTTCTTCTGCATTTTCTCTTCTTTTCCTTCATCTTTCTCATTCTTTTCTCATTCTCATTTCCTTTTTTTTCTTTTCTTTTTGTTCTTTTTTCCTTCTTCTTTTTCTTCTTCTTCTTCTTCTTCTTCTTCTTCTTCTTCTTCCTTCCTCCTCCTCGTTCACCTCCTCCATTACTTCTTTGTTGGTTCAGTTCTTTAAAAGTCTTCCAACTCTTCCTCCTCCTCCTCCTCCTCCTCCATGTGGTGAGTTAGGGGGGTAAGTAGGCCCGTTAGTTCTCCTCTTCCTCCTCCTCCTCTTCTTCCTCCAATAGGTCACACACACACACACACACACACACACACACACACACACACACATACACATACATGGAGTTTAGTTTGGTGTTAATACGTTCACACACACACACACACACACACACACACACATGGCGTTTTGTTTCGTGTATAATACGTTCACACACACACACACACACACACACATAGAAATATACATACGTGGTCATACATATTCATACTAACATTTACACACACACACACACACACACACACACACACACACTTGCCTCCACGCAAATGCAGATAACCTTGTGATTGGGAGGAGGAAGAGGAGGTGGAGGAGGAGGAGGACAGGTGGAGGAGGAGGAGGAGGAGGAATAGGATTATATTTTCACCAACTGACTTAAGAATGTATGTGTGTGTGTGTGTGTGTGTGTGTGTGTGTGTGTGTGTATGACATTGTTGAACTTCTCTACCTGCTCCCCCTATCACGAGGCACGATTTTATAAGTGACCTTCCCCCCTTTCTCTCTCTCTCTCTCTCTCTCTCTCTCTCTCTCTCTCTCTCTCTCTCTCTCTCTCTCTCTCTCGTCCATCATTCTCCATTTTTTTTCTTTCTTTTCTACATATAATGATTTCTTCCCTCCTCCTCCTCCTCTCCCTCCTCCTCTATGTCTCTTCGTCTTCCTTCCTCTCCTCCGCCCATCTCTATTTCCGTCTCAGCATCCTTCTCTCTCTCTCTCTCTCTCTCTCTCTCTCTCTCTCTCTCTCTCTCTCTCTCGTTAACCTTTTCATATTTTCCTCCTCCAACTCCTCCCATTCTTCTCCTCCTCCTCCTCCTCCTCCTCTTCCTCCTCCTTTCAGTTTTCCTTCACCTCTCTCACCTGTTCTTTTTCTTCCTCATTCTTCCTTTCTCTCCTCCTTCTCTTCCTTTTTTTTTCTTTTTTGTTTTCCTTTTTACTTTTTCCTCCCTTTCTGATTTTCCTTTTTTTCCTCCTCCTCCTCCTCCTCCTCCTCCTCTGCCTCACTCTCTTTAATTAGTATACATTTGGGACGTTGTAAAAAGCAATCTCTCTCTCTCTCTCTCTCTCTCTCTCTCTCTCTCTCTCTCTGACTACGTTTTAGACTTCTTTTATTCTATTTGTTTCTTTTTCTTTCTTTTTGCTTTCTCATTTCTTCTTCTTCTTCTTCTTCTTCTTCTTCTTCTTCTTCTTCTTCTTCAATATCATCATCGTCTTCACCTTCTTTTTCTTCTTTTCTTCTTCCTTTTCTTCATCTTCCCTTCTTCCTCTTCTTGTCCTTTTTTCTCTTCTTCTTTTTCTTCTTCTATTTCTTCTTCATCATCAATATCATATCATCTTCGTTTTCTTCTTTTCTTCTTCCTTTTCTTCATCTTCCCTTCTTTCTCTTCTTGTCCTTTTTTCTCTTCTATTTTTTCTTCTGCTTCTTCTTTTTCTTCTTCTTTTTCTTCTTCTTTTTCTTCTTCATCACCAATATCATCTTCACCGTTTTCTTCTTTTCTTCTTCCCTTCTTCCTCTTCTTGTCCTTTTTTCTCTCTTCTTCTTCTTCTTCTTCTTCTTCTTATTCTATCCCGTGATCTCGTTTTCTTGGTTTCAGTGGAATTTGTTAATTTGATACCATTGTGAAACCCATCTCTCTCTCTCTCTCTCTCTCTCTCTCTCTCTCTCTCTCTCTCTCTCTCTCTCTCTCTCTCTCTCTCTCTCATGATAGTGTTAATAGAAGGGTGAAATTATCTTGATTGTGTGTGTGCGTGTGAGAGAGAGAGAGAAAGGGGGGGGGGTTAGCAGGTATTTCGTACCCTTAGAGATAAAAAAGTGCGATGCCTCCTCCATACCTAACTAGCCTACCACCACCAACACCACGACTACCACCACCACCACCACCATCACCACGACTACCACCATCACCACCATCACCACTACCACCAACACCATCACCACCACCACCATCACCACCCTCATTAAAACCAACACCTATATTTCCACCATCACCACCACTACCTACTAACATTGGTGCTAACATTACTACTACGATTACTATCACCATCATTGCTGTCATAGTCATCATCATCATCATCATCATCATTATCACCATTACGAAATAACTAAGTGGGTTTTTTTTAGGTTTTTTTTAGGGAGCAACGTAAAAAAAAAAAAAAATCGCAGTTCCCTAAGCCTACCCGCGTGCTGTCCTGAAGACCGCCTATCAACTCCTCCTCCTCCTCCTCCTCCTCTTTTTCTTCATTTTCTTCCTAGTCTTTCTTTAATCTCTTTCGTTCTCTCCAGTTATTTCATATTATCCTATCTTTCCCTTCCTGTTTTTTTCCTCAGTTAACCGAATCTTCTTTTTCTTCTTTTTCTTCCTCCTCCTCCTCCTCCTCTTTTTCTTCATTTTCTTCCTAGTCTTTCTTTAATCTCTTTCGTTCTCTCCAGTAATTTCTTATTATCCTATCTTTCCCTTCCTGTTTTTTTTCCTCAGTTAACCGAATCTTCTTTTCTTCTTTTTCTTCCTCCTCCTCCTCCTCCTCATTTTCTTCATTTTCTTCCTAGTCTTTAATCTCTTTCGTTTTCTCCAGTTGTTTCCTATTATCCTATCTTTCCCTTCCTGTTTTTTTCCTCAATTAACCGAATCTTCTTTTTCTTATTTTTCTTCCTCCTCCTCCTCCTCTTTTTCTTAATTTTCTTCGTAGTCTTTCTTTAATCTCTTTCGTTCAGTCCAATTTTTCTTTTTGTCTTCTTTCCTCCGTTACGCGAATCATTGTCTTCTTTTTCTTCTTCTTCCTCCTCCTCTTTTTCTTCATTTTCTTCCCAGTCTTTTTCTTTAATCTCTCATTCTGTTCATTTTTTTCCTTTTATCT
>NC_066565.1:3505688-3515688 GCF_024679095.1 Eriocheir sinensis
AAGAAATAGAAAAATATGAAGAATAAGGAAAAATAAAGGAGAGAGAGAGAGAGAGATAGTACTGGCTCTCTCCGCACTGTTGCCACACTTGGAGGTCGACCTTTCATCTTATCTCGACTCACGCGGACGATCACGAGAGAGAGAGAGAGAGAGAGAGAGAGAGAGAGAGAGTACTGGTCAAACTAATACAAGAATGATACTACTACTACTACTACTACTACTATTATTACTACCACTACTTCTACTACTACTACTACTACTACTATTACCCATCTATCGTGTTGGCATTCACCACATGACCCTGTTCCACTCATCCACTACTCTGTCAGTCCACCCATTCTTGCCTTGTCCTTGTGGAATCTGAATGTATCTGAAGTAAGTCCATTTGTATGTAGCAAGGAAGGAAGGAAGGATAGAAAGGAAGGGAGGGAGGAAGGAAGGACACAGAGGAAGAAAGGAAGGAAGGGAGGAAAGAAAGAAAGGAAGGAAGGAAATACGGAGGAAGGAAGGAAGGACACAGGGTAAGAAAGGAAGGAAGGGAGGAAAGAAAGAAAGGAAGGGAGGAAATACAGAGGAAGGAAGGAAGGACACAGGGGAAGACAGGAAGGAAGGAAGGAAAAGAAGGAAGGAAGGAAGGGAGGAAATACAGAGGAAGGAAGGAAGGACACAGGGGAAGACAGGAAGGAAGGAAGGAAAAGAAGGAAGGAAAGAAGGGAGGGAATAAGGAAGAAAGGAAGGAAGGGAGGAAGGAAGGAAGGACACAGAGGAAGAAAGGAAGGAAGGGAGTAAAGAAAGGAAGGAAGGGAGGAAATACAGAGGAAGGAAGGAAGGAAGGACACAGGGGAAGAAAGGAAGGAAGGAAGGAAGGAAATAAGGAAGAAAGGAAGGAAGGGAGGAAAGAATGCAAGGAAGGAAGGAAGGAAGGACACAGAGGAAGAAAGGAAGGAAGGGAGGAAAGAAAGAAAGGAAGGAAGGAAATACAGAGGAAGGAAGGAAGGACACAGGGGATGAAAGGAAGGAAGGAAGGAAAAGAAGGAAGGAAGGAAGGACACAGAGGAAGAAAGGAAGGAAGGAAGGAAAGAAAGCAAGGAAGGGAGGAAATAAGGAAGGAATGGAGGAAAGAAAGGAAGGAAGGAGGGAAAGAAGGAAAGAAATAAGGAAGGAGGAGATTGAGAAGGATATGCAACCCCAGAGGAATAGGAAACGAAGAGAAGAAAGGAAAGTAAAGAATGAAGAGGAGGAGGAGGAGGAAGAAGAAGAGGAAGGAAAACAGGAAACTATTGTGATGGAGAGAGAGAGAGAGGAAGAAAAGGAAAGGAAGGCGAGAGACAGGAGGAAAAATGAAAGGGAAGGGAGGGAAAGGAGAGAAAGAGAAGGGAGGAAAGGTGGAAGGTGGAGGAAAGGTGAATGGAGGAAAGAAGAGGTGGAGGAAAAGGGGACTGGAGATAAAGTATTGTGATGGAGGAAGGGAGGGAGAGAGAGGAGGAGAGAAAGGAAGAATGGAGGAGAGAAAAGTGGAAAATAGGAAAGATAAAAGGGAAGGTGAGGAGGAGGAGGAGGAAGAGGAGGAGGAGGAGGAGGAGAAAACGGAGAGAAGGAAGGAAATAATGAGGTTATGTATATAGGAAGTAGAGAGAGAGAGAGAGAGAGAGAGAGAGAGAGAGAGAGACCTATATAATATTAAGTTGTTTTCCATTTTTTTTTGAGTCAGTCAATCAGTCAGTCAGTCAGCCAGCAAGCCAGCCAGTCAGTCAGTCAGTCAGTCAGTCAGTCAGCCAGTCAGTCAGTCAGTCAGGTAGCCAGTAAGTCCGCCAGCCAATCAGTCAGCCAGTCAGTCAGTCAGTCAGTCAGTCAGCCAACCAGCCAGTCAGTCAGTCAGTCAGTCAGTCAGCCAACCAGCCAGTCAGTCAGTCAGCCAACCAGCCAGTCAGTCAGTCAGTCAGTCAGCCAACCAGCCAGTCAGTCAGCCAGCCAGTCAGTCAGTCAATCAGTTAACTCCTCATTGTGGTTCTTACTGTGTGTGTGTGTGTGTGTGTGTGTGTGTGTGTGTGTGTGTGTGTTCGGGAGATGAGATCAACCCCCTCCCCCCCACACTCAACCCTCTTTGCAGGATACTTTCACTGACCCACTGTGTGTGTGTGTGTGTGTGTGTGTGTGTGTGTGTGTGTTGGGGGATATTAAATCTTTGACTGACTGACTGAATGAATGAATGACTGACTGACTAACTGACTGACTGACTGACTAACTGACTGGATGACTGACAGACTAACTGACTGACCGACTGACTGACTGACCGACTGACTGACTGACTGGATGACTGACTCACTGACTGACTGACTGACTGACTGACTAACTGACTGACCGACTGACTGACTGACTGGATGACTGACTGACTGACTGACTGACTGGATGACTGACCGACTGACTGACTGACTGACTGACTGACTGACTGGATGACTAACTGACTGACTGACTGACTGACTGACTGACTGACTAACTGACTGACCGACTGACTGACTGACTGGATGACTGACTGACTGACTGACTGGATGACTGACCGACTGACTGACTGACTGACTGACTGACTGACTGACTGACTGACTGACTGGATGACTAACTGACTGACTGACTGACTGACTGACTGGATGACTGACTGACTGACTGACTGACTGACTAACTGACCGACTGACTGACTGACTGACTGACTGACTGACTGACTGACTGACTGACTGACTGACTGACTGACTGACTGTATGACTGACTGACTGACTGACTGACTGACTGGATGACTGACTGACTGACTGACTGACTGACTGACTGACTGACTGACTGACTGGATGACTGACTGACTGACTGACTAACTGACTGACTGACTGACTGGATGACTGACTGACTGACTGACTGACTGACTAACTGACTGACCGACTGACTGGATGACTGGATGACTGACTGACTGGATGACTGACTAACTGACTGACTGGATGACTGACTGACTGACTGACTGACTGACTGACTGACTGGATGACCGACTGACTGACTGACTGACTTCATCTTTTTTCTTCTTTTTTTTCTTCTTTTTTGTGTCTGTTCGCGTCTGACTTCTGGATTAAGAGAGAGAGATTTGGCCAGAGGAAATACCATGAGATCGAAAGTGCAGAGAGAGAGAGAGGGGGAATGTCCCTTTCATTGTTTGTTGATTGTGAAGGTTTTGTTTGTTCGTTTGTTTGTCCGTCAGCTGCTTAATTCATGCATTCATCTGCTCTCTCTCTCTCTCTCTCTCTCTCTCTCTTTCAATCCTCTCCGTCCTTCTCTTCTTCCTTCCTTCCTTCCTTCCTTCCTTCCTTCCTTCCTTCTCTTTACTTTTTTCTATTTTTCTACTACTACTACTACTACTACTACTACTACTACTACTGCTGCTACTACTACTACCACCATAAATATGCGTCATTCCTAACCTTGATTTTTTTTTTTTTTTTTTTTGCTACTGTGTTTGTGTGTGTGTTCGTGTGTGTGTTTCGTTCCCGTCTCACTCCGTCGATTTTGTATAATAGTTGAATTAATTTAAAAGTGAAAGTTTAATAGTAGGAGAAGTAGTAGTAGTAGTAGTAGTAGTAGTAGTAGTAGAAGTAGTTATATCATTCTTGTGTTAGTTTGACCAGTACTCTCTCTCTCTCTCTCTCTCTCTCTCTCTCTCTCTCTCTCTCTCTCTCTCTCTCTCTCGTCCCTGGCCCTCTTAATTTCTATGCTTTATATGGTCAATGGGTAATAATACCAGTCAATACCCCCCCCCCTCTCTCTCTCTCTCTCTCTCTCTCTCTCTCTCTCTCTCTCTCTCTCTCTATCTATCTATCTATCTTTCTCTATCTGTATCTCTTTCTGTATCTGTATCTCTCTCTCTCTCTCTCTCTCTCTCTCTCTCTCTCTCTCTCTCTCTCTCTCTCTCTCTCTCTCTCTCTCTCTCTCTCTCTCTCTCTCTCTCTCTCTCTCTCTCTCTCTCATCAGCTTGCTTTTTATTTTATTTTCAGTTCCCTAACATTATTTTCTCGTTAATTTTCTCCTCCTCCTCCTCTTCCTCCTCCTCCTCCTCCTCCTCCTCCTCCTCCTCTTCTTTTTGCTTTCTCTAATTTGCAGTGGTGGTCTTTTCTTCTCGTAGGCTGAAGAAGAAGAAGGAGGAGGAGAAGGAGGAGGAGAACAGGAAGAGGAGGAGGAGAAGAGGAATAGGAGGAGGAGGATAAGAGGAGAGCCGCAGGGTGAGGGCGGGCCTGTAGATTGCAAGGCACACACACACACACACACACACACACACACACACACACACACACACACACGTACACAGGATGCTTTGGTGTTCCACGAATGTCCGCTAAAAATAAACGTACATACATACATACACACACATACTGTACATACATACATACTCACATACATATATACATACATACATACATACACACACACATACATGGCTGTGTACGTAAATAATGACACGGCAAACCAGACATGAAAAATATACATAATGAGAAACACACACACACACACACACACACACACACACACACACACACACACACACACACACAGAGTGATATGGCTTATCTGTGTGTGTGTGTGTGTGTGTGTGTGTGTGTGTGTGTGTGTGTGTGTGGAGGTAGCAAGCAGGTAGACAAACTTAATGGAGGGAGAGTAGGGAGGGAGGAGGAGAGGAGGGAGGGAAGGAAGGGTGGAGGAAAGGAGAGAAAGAAAGAGGGAAGGAAGGAAGGAAGGGAGGGAGGAAAGGAAGAGAAAAAGTGAGTGGAGAGGAAGGAAGGGAATGGAAGGGAGATAAGGAAAGAAAGGAAATGGAGGGAGAAAAATAAGAAAGGAAGGAATAGAAGGAAATGAAAGAAGGAAGTAGGGAGAGGAAGGAAGGAAGGTAGGAAGATAAGAGAGGAGAAGGAGAAGGAGGGAAGGAAAGAAAATGAAAGAGGAAACGAAGGAATAGAAGGGAAGGGAGGAAAGAGTTGGAGGGAAAGAAGGAAGGAAGGAAGGAAGGAAAAGAGATAAAGAAAGGAAGGAGGGAAGGAAAGAAAATGGAATAGGAATAGAAGGGAAGGGAGGAAAGAGTAGAAGGGAACGAAGGAGGAAGGAAGGAAGGAAGGAAGAAAAGAGAGTTAAAGGAGAAGGAGGGAAGGAAAGAAAATGGAGGAGGAAAAGAAAGAAGGGAAAGGAGGGAAGAGTAGAAGGGAAGGAAGGAAAGGAGGAATGGAGGGAAGGAAGGAATAGAAGGAACGAGGGAAGGAAAGAAAATGGAAGAGGAAAGGAAGGAATAGAAGGGAAGGGAGGGGAGAGTAGAAGGGAAGGAAGGAAGGAAGGAGGAATGGAGAGAAGGAAGGAAGGGAGGAAGAGAGGGAGGTAACAGGTAGTTGGAGTGACCACCGCCCTCCTCCTCCTCCTCCTCCTCCTCCTCCTCCTCCTCCTCCTCCTCCTTGCAGCTTGTAAACTCGTATATTTCTGCTGTCAAGAGAGAGAAACAATGTGAGAGAGAAAGGAGAAGAAAGGAAGAGGAAAAAAGAGAGGAAGGACTTACCAGGAGGAGGAAGAGGGGGAGGAGGAGGAGGAGGAGGAAGAGGAGGGGAAGGAGGAGGAGGCCAGGTCAGTTGAGGACGACCACCTCGACCACTCCCAGACTCCTCCTCCTCCTCCTCCTCCTCCTCCTCCTCTACCTCCTCCTCCTCCTCCTCCTCCTCCTCCTCTAAGTTTCTCTCATTATTTTCTTTAGTTGTTTTTTCTCTCTTTAGTTTAGTTTTCCTCCTCCTCCTCCTCCTCCTCCTCCTCCTCCACCTCCTTACTTTTTTTATGATCATTGTTACTTTAAGATATTGCATACGTTTTTATTCTCTCTCTCTCTCTCTCTCTCTCTCTCTCTCTCTCTCTCTCTCTCTCTCTCTCTCTCTCTCTCTCTCTCTCTCTCTCTCTCTCTCTCTCTCTCTCTCTCTCTCACCTGACCCTTACCTGTCTACTTTTACCTCTTAATTAATGGATCAGTCACCCTTTCTTTTGTGTCTGTCAGTCTCCTCGTGTCTCCGTCCGTCACCCCTGCCTTTAATAACCCTTCTGGCATCTATTGTTTTGAGCATGGTGTTAAGATTCCTTGGTTGGTATTATAAGACAATCGCTTTTCACTTCACCTATTTCTAAAGGTCAAAGAAGGGGTCAGTCAGGTTCTAATGAGTGCTTCTTCAGGTTCATGGTACAGAAGAAGGGTCAAACTACCACCAGGGTCATGAAACTACCCCTGGAAATGCCCACAACTCCTACGAAAGCCTTGTTAAATATGTGTTTCCTAGGTTCACGGTACAGAAGAAGGGTCAAACTACCACCAGGGTCATGAAACTACCCCTGGAAATGCCCACAACTCCTACGAAAGCCTTGTCAAATACGTGTTCTTGGGTGGCGATGTGTCTTGTAATACGACCCCTTATATTTTGCTTGTTTTGAGGTTCTCTCCTTTTCCTTCTCTCCCTTCCTCTCCCTTCCCCTTCTTACCTCTTACCTTCTTGCCCCTTCTTACTTTCCACCTCTTCCACTTGTTTCCTCCACCCTTCTTCCACCTCTTCCACTTGTTCCCTCCACCCTTCTTTTTACCCATTTCTTCCTTCCTTCATCTTTCTTCTCCCTGCCTCTCCTCATCTCTTTCCTCCTCCTCTCTCCTTTCCTTCCCTTCCCTTTCCTCTCCTTCCCTTCTCTTCCCTTTCTTTCCTCTTCCTTTCCTCCACTTCCCTTCCCTCCACTTACTTTCCATTCTCTTCTCTTCCCTTCCCTTCCCTTCCTTTTCCTTCCATTCTCTTCTCCCTTCCCATCCTTCCCCTTCCTTTTCCTTCCTTTTCCTCCCTTTCCTTCCCTTCCCTTCCCTACCCTGCCCTTCCCTTCCCGTCCTTCCCCTTACTTTCCTTTCCCTTTCCTTCATTTCCCATCCCTTCCCTTACTCTCCATTCCCTATCCTTTACTTCCCTTCTTCTTCCTTCCTTTCCCATCCCTTCCCTTCCCTACCCTTCCCTCCCCTCCTCTCCCCTTCCTTTCCATTCCCTTCCTTTCCCTCCCCTCCCCTCCCCTCCCCTCCTCTTCCCGTCCTTTCCCTTCCCTTCCCTTCCCTTCCCTTACCTGTCCGTCCCATCCTCAGGTAAGGTCATTATCACCCCGTATCTTGTTACACCTGCCCTTTTTTTTACCTTCCTTCTTTACCTGTATCTTTTTTCTTTATCCTTTTCTTTTTCTTTCTCTTCATTCTTGTTTACTTTCATTCTGGTAACTTGTTTCCTTTCTTTGTCTTCTCTCTCTTTCTTTCTCTCTCTCTTTCTTGTTCTCTGTCTGTCTTTCTATCTTTCTATCTATCTCTCTATTTCTGGTTCTATTTTTTTCTTCTTTTTCTTCTTCATTTTGTTCTTCTATTCGTTTGTTTTTTGTTATATTGCTTCCTTTATCTCTCTCTCTCTCTCTCTCTCTCTCTCTCTCTCTCTCTCTCTCTCTCTCTCTCTCTCTCTCTCTCTCTCTCTCTCTCTCTCTCTCTCTCTCTCTCTCTCTCTCTCTCTCTCTCTCTCTCTCTCTCTCTCTCTCTCTCTCTCTCTCTCTCTCTCTCTCTCTCGCTCGGTATCTATCTATCTATCTATCTATCTATAAGAACGTAAGGAGTCTTCAAGAGGTCGGTAGGTCTATACAAGGCAGCTCCTGTAATCCTAACCCCACCTTACCTCACTATCCATGAACTTATCCAACCTCTTCTTGAATGTATCTATCGCATTGGCACCCACAACATGACTGCCAGGCCTGTTCCACTCGTCCACGTCTGTATTGCTAAACCATTTCCTGCGTGTATTTCTTGAATCTGAATTTATCTAGCTTAAACCCATTGCTACATGTCTTGCCCGGTTCTCTTCACAACAAAACCAAAAGCCCTTCATCCATATATAAACTTCAGTCGTCTCCTCGTAACCTTCGCCTCTCCAGAGAATGCAAATTAGAATGCCCAAGTCTCTCCTCATATGGCAAGTTTCTCACCCCATGAATCTTTTTTGCCTTCACATCCATTCTGTAGTAAATGCCCAAGTCTTTCCTCATATGGCAAGCTTCTCACTCTTTGAATCATTGTTGCCATCCTCCTCTGTACAGATTCTAACACCTTGATATCCATTCTTTAGTAAATGCTGAAGTCTTTCCTCACATGGCAAGCTTCTCACCCCATGAATCTTTTTTGCCCTGATATCCATTCTGTAGTAAATGCTGAAGTCTTTCCTTATATGGCAAGCTTCTCACCCCTTGAATCATTGTTGCCATCCTCCTCTGTACAGATTCTAACACCTTGATATCCATTCTTTAGTAAATGCCCAAGTCTTTCCTCATATGGCAAGCTTCTCACCCCTTGAATCATTGTTGCCATCCTCCTCTGTACAGATTCTAACACCTTGATATCCATTCTTTAGTAAATGCCCAAGTCTTTCCTCATATGGCAAGCTTCTCACCCCTTGAATCATTGTTGTCATCCTCCTCTGTACAGATTCTAACACCTTGATATCCATTCTTTAGTAAATGCCCAAGTCTTTCCTCATATGGCAAGCTTCTCACTCTTTGAATCATTGTTGCCATCATCCTCTGTACAGATTATAACACCTTGATACCCATTCTGTAGTAAATGCCCAAGTCTTTCCTCATATGGCAAGCTTCTCACCCCTTGAATCATTGTTGCCATCCTCCTCTGTACAGATTCCAACACCTTGATACCCATTATATAGTAAATTCCCAAGTCTTTCCTCATATGGCAAGTTTCTCACCCCTTGAAGCATCTTTGTCATCCTCCTCTGTACAGATTCTAATACCTTGACATCATTCTATAGTAAGTGGACCAAAACTGAACCGCATAACAAAAATCATAGGAAGTTTACCTATTACTATTATAACACATACACAAACACACACTAACACCCCCACCCCCAAACACATATTCTAAAACCTTGACATCCATTGTATAGTTCGGGGACCAAAACTGGACCGCATAACAAAAATAATGGGAAGTTTATCTCTTACTAATGTAACATTCACAAACACACCCAAAGAAGAAGAGTAGAAGGAAACGAATGAGGAAGGAAGGAAGGAAAGAAGGAATGGAAAGGAAGAAACATGGAAACATGGAAATGCAGGCAACAGAAAACCTATTGGCTCATTACGAGGTCGCCCGCTTTGGTGATTTAATATGCTCGACAGCCACTTGGGGCTTGAGGAGCAGATGAAAGCACCTCGATATTGAGGAGCAGATGAAAGCACCTCGATATTGAGGAGCAGATGAAAGCACCTCGATATTGAGGAGCAGATGAAAGCACCTCGATATTGAGGAGCAGATGAAAGCACCTCGATATTGAGGAGCAGATGAAAGCACCTCGATATTGAGGAGCAGATGAAAGCACCTCGATATTGAGGAGCAGATGAAAGCACCTCGATATTGAGGAGCAGATGAAAGCACCTCGATATTCAGTTTACTCCCGACGCAGCGAAATGACGGTCGATTCTATATTTGAAGGAGTTGATGGTATTCGCATTTACTACTTCTGAGGGAAGATTGTTCCAGTGGCGGATGACTCGGTTTGAAAAGAAACTCCTTTCAATGTCTGTGTTACGTCGACTCGACTGAATGGGTAAACCGTTATTTCTAGTTCTTGAGTTGGTTTGCAGTTCAAAGAATTTGAAGTAATCGACGTTATTGAACTTTTTCAGATACTTGAAGACTTGAATCATATCCCCTCGTAGGCGTCTTTTCTCCAGTGTAAAGAGATTGAGTCGCTTGAGTCGTTTCTCGTACGGGTGAGCCCTTAAGCTTGGACTCACCTTTGTGGCGCGTCATTGAATCCTTTCCAGTAAATCAATGTTCTTTCTGTAACTAGGAGACCAGAACTGCACTGCATACTCGAGGTGCGGTCTTACCATGGAATTATACAAGGATAGCATCACGAAAGTAAGGAGGGAAGGAAAGAAA
>NC_066565.1:3525688-3528188 GCF_024679095.1 Eriocheir sinensis
CAACTACCAGGGTCATTCAACCACCAGGGTCATACAACTACCAGGGTCATTCAACCACCAGGGTCATTCAACCACCAGGGTCATACAACTACCAGGGTCATACAACTACCAGGGTCATTCAACTACCAGGGTCATTCAACCACCAGGGTCATACAACTACCAGGGTCATACAACTACCAGGGTCATTCAACCACCAGGGTCATACAACTACCAGGGTCATACAACTACCAGGGTCATTCAACCACCAGGGTCATACAACTACCAGGGTCATACAACTACCAGGGTCATACAACTACCAGGGTCATTCAACCACCAGGGTCATACAACTACCAGGGTCATACAACTACCAGGGTCATACAACTACCAGGGTCATTCAACCACCAGGGTCATACAACTACCAGGGTCATACAACTACCAGGGTCATTCAACCACCAGGGTCATTCAACCACCAGGGTCATTCAACCACCAGGGTCATTCAACCACCAGGGTCATACAACCACCAGGGTCATACAACTACCAGGGTCATACAACTACCAGGGTCATACAACTACCAGGGTCATACAACCACCAGGGTCATTCAACCACCAGGGTCATACAACCACCAGGGTCATACAACTACCAGGGTCATACAACTACCAGGGTCATACAACTACCAGGGTCATACAACTACCAGGGTCATACAACCACCAGGGTCATTCAACCACCAGGGTCATTCAACCACCAGGGTCATACAACTACCAGGGTCATACAACTACCAGGGTCATACAACTACCAGGGTCATTCAACTACCAGGGTCATTCAACTACCAGGGTCATTCAACCACCAGGGTCATACAACCACCAGGGTCATACAACTACCAGGGTCATTCAACTACCAGGGTCATTCAACCACCAGGGTCATACAACTACCAGGGTCATTCAACTACCAGGGTCATTCAACCACCAGGGTCATACAACTACCAGGGTCATTCAACTACCAGGGTCATTCAACTACCAGGGTCATACAACTACCAGGGTCATACAACTACCAGGGTCATACAACTACCAGGGTCATACAACTACCAGGGTCATACAACCACCAGGGTCATACAACTACCAGGGTCATTCAACTACCAGGGTCATTCAACCACCAGGGTCATTCAACTACCAGGGTCATTCAACCACCAGGGTCATTCAACCACCAGGGTCATTCAACTACCAGGGTCATACAACCACCAGGGTCATTCAACTACCAGGGTCATACAACCAACTGGGTCATTCATCTACCAGGGTCATTCAACCACCAGGGTCATACAACTACCAGGGTCATACAACCACCAGGGTCATTCAACCACCAGGGTCATTCAACTACCAGGGTCATACATCTACCAGGGTCATACAACTACCAGGGTCATTCAACTACCAGGGTCATTCAACCACCAGGGTCATTCAACTACCAGGGTCATACAACTACCAGGGTCATTCAACTACCAGGGTCATTCAACTACCAGGGTCATACAACTACCAGGGTCATTCAACTACCAGGGTCATACAACTACCAGGGTCATACAACCACCAGGGTCATTCAACTACCAGGGTCATACAACTACCAGGGTCATACAACTACCAGGGTCATACAACCACCAGGGTCATTCAACTACCAGGGTCATTCAACTACTTCTGTAAATGCCCACAACTCCTATGAAAGCCTTGTCCAATATGTGTTTTTGGGCGGCGAAATGTTTTATAAAATGCCCGACAGTAAAAGATGAAGAAAAACATATAATTCCTGCTGAGACGATAGAAGTTAAGATAATATTAAATAGACTTCTTTGTTTTGCTTTTTTTCTTGAACTTTCTCCTTAACTTGAAAAAAAAAAATAATGGAGAGTTTTAAAATGATCTCACTCTTCGCCTTTTTGTTAATATATTTCCTTGCTGTTAATCTTTTCTTTCTCCTTTACTTCGTTTTTATCCTTTCTCTCTTTCCTTCCTCCTTTTCAACTTTTCTTCCTTCTTTTCCATGTTTTTTTATTTCTTCCTCTCTTCCTCTCTTACCTTCTCATTTTCTTTTCTTTCCTTTCCTTCCCTTCCCTTCCTCTCTTTTACTCTGTCATTTTCATCTGACTGAATGACTGACTGACTGGCTTGCTGAATGGTTGGCTGACTGACTGACTGACTGACTGACTGACTGACTGATTGACTGACTGACTGACTTCTTTCCTTCCCTTTCCTTTCCTCTCTTTAACTATCTCACTTTTATCTGACTGACTGACTGATTGACTGACTTTTCCTTTCCTTCCCTTCCCTTTCCTTCCCTTCCCTTTTCCTTCCCTTTCCTTTTCCTTCCTTCCCTTCCCTTCCCCTCCCTTTCCTTCCCTTCCCTTTCCTTCCCTTCCCTTCCCTTTCCTTCCCCTCCCTTCCGTTTCCTTCGCTTCCCTTCCCTTCCCTTCCCATCCCCTTCCTTTCCCTCCCTTCCCTTTCCTTTCCTTTCCTTTCCCTTCCCATCCCCTTCCTTCCCC